>NC_135810.1:36425573-36623073 GCF_964213995.1 Mustelus asterias | reverse complement strand
TTGCTGATGACACCACTACTTGCCTTTTGGAATAATGCCAGCTCCTGCCCTATTGCAGTGAGCCATGGACCAGATCCTGAGTGACTTGCTTGGAGTTCAGTGCTAGCTTGATGATATCTTGGTAATGGGATGCCACCCTATCAAGGCTAGAGTAGTATGGCCTATGGGTTCACAAAGATGTTTCAGCTCTGTTGAATATTTGAGGCAGATCATTGATGGTGAACTTCACAAAGCACTCTCAAAAGTCAAGGCTATCGTAGATGCTCCAACTCCTCAAAATATCAGGCAGCTTTGCTCGTTCTTAGGGCTGCTGAGTTATGGGACAAATCTTCCACAGCTGGCAACCCTTCTGAACTGAGCTTCTGTATCAGAACAAAGCCTGGAAATGGACAGAGGTTGGACCAACTGCACTCAGAACACGATGGAATAGTTTGCATTAAAGAGATCGCCAGGAGATACTTTTGATGGCCTGGCCCGGACCAAGACAAGATATTATTCTTAGAGTGTGATGTACATGCCTCAGTTGGCACTCCTTCCTCCATGGGATTGTCCAGCAAACACTTGGCAACAAATCCACATCGATCCACTGCAGGAGACAGAGGGTGGTGACAGATGGCTGCTTTAGTGATTTGAGGCCAGTGGTGTACCACAGGGATCTGTGCTGGGCCCCCTATTGTTCGTCATTTATATAAATGACAGATGATTATGTGGGGGGGGGGGGTAGGATCAGTAAGTTTGCTGATGACACAAATTGGCCAGGTGGTTAACAATGAGGTTGAGTGTCTTGGGTTACAGGAAGATACACTCGAGATGGTCAAATAGGCGGATAAATGGCAGATGGAATTTAACCTTGAAAAGAGAGAGGTGATGCACTTTGGAAGGAGTAATTTGACAAGGAAGTATACTACAAAAGGTCTGACACTGGGAAGTTCTGAAGAACAAAGGGACCTTGGCATGTTTGTCCATAAATCTCTGAAGGCAGAAAGGCAGGTCAATAGGGTGGTGAAAAAGGCATATGGCACACTCGCCTTTATCATTTGTATAGATTACAAAAGCAGAGAGGTCATGGTGTTGAATAGAACTTTGAAGCCACAGCTGGAGTACTGTGTGCAGTTCTGGTCACCACATTATAGAAAGGCCGTGAATGCATTGGAGGGGGTGCAGAAGAGATTCACCAGGATGCTGCCTGGGATGGAACATTTAAATTATGAAGACAGATTGGGCAAGCTTGGGTTGTTTTCATTGGTGCAGAGAAGACTGAGGGGCAATCTGATTGAGGTGTTCAAGATTGAGGGGCATGGACAGGGAGCAGCTGTTCCCCTTAGTTGAAGGGTCAGTTACGAGGGGACACAAGTTGAAAGTGAGGGGTGGGAGGTTTAGGGGGGGATTTGAGGAAAAATCTTTTTACTCATAGGGTGGTGATGGTCTGGAATGCACTACCTGGGAGGGATGTGAAGGCAGGATGCCTCACATCCTTTAAAAAAAAGGTTCCTGGATGAGTACTTGGCATGCCATAACATTCAAGGCTATGCGCTAAGTGCTGGCAAATGGGATTAGGTGAGCAGGTCAAGGCATTTCATGTGTTGGTGCAGACTTGATGGGCCAAAGGGCCTCTTCTGCACTGTAGTATTCTGTGATTTGAAGGAACAATGCTCATGATGGTTGTGAATACTCATTCCAAATGGTCAGAAGTTTCTGTACTGTTACTGCTGAGTGTATTATTCAAAGGCTAAGAGAAATGGGTTACAAGAACAAATTGTGATAGATAATAGACCACAATTTGTCTCAAAGGAGTTAAAGATTTTTTTGAGATGCACTGTAATTCATCACATCATGCTATGGTGCCCACAGAGGGCTTGACGGGAAATTTCTGGCCCTAGTCTCTCAGGGAATCAAGGGATGTGGGGAACAAGTGAGAAAATTGAATTGAAGTCCAAGATCAGCCACAATCATATTGAATGGTGGAACAGGCTCAATAGGTCATATGTTCTACTCCTGCTCCTATTCCTTGTGCCCATGTTTCATAGTCATAAGAACATAAGAACTAGGAGCAGGAGTAGGCCATCTGGCCCCTCGAGCCTACTCCACCATTCAATAAGATCATGGCTGAACTCATTGTGGACTCAGCTCCACTTACCCGCCCGCTCACCAAAACCCTTAATTCCTTTCCTGTTCAAAAATTTATCTATCCTTGCCTTAAAAACATTCAATGAGGTAGCCTCAACTGCTTCACTGGGCAGGGAATTCCATAGATTCATAACCCTTTGTGTGAAGAAGTTCCTCCTCAACTCAGTCCTAAATCTGCTTCCCCTTATTTTGAGGCTATGCAATGACTGTTTTTGGTAATGGGATGTTTTTCTCGTTTCACCCACCAGTGGAAACAACTTCCTTGTTTCTATCTTATCTATTCCCTTCATAATCTTATAGAAACATACAAGATCTCCACTCATTCTTCTGAATGCCAATGAGTATAGCCCCAGTCTACTCAGTCTCTCCTCACAAGCCAACCCTCAACTCGGGAATCAACCTAGTGAATCTCCTCTGCACCCCCTCCAGTGCCAGTATATCCTTTCTCAAGTAAGGAGACCAAAACTATACACAGTACTCCAGGTGTGGTCTCACCAGCACTTTATACATCTGCAACATAACCTCGCTGTTTTTAAACTCCATCCTTCGAGCAATGAAGGACAAAATTCCATTTGCCTTCTTAATTACCTGCTGCACCTGCAAACCAACTCCTTGAGATTCCTGCACAAGGACACCCAGCTCCTTCTGCATAGCAACATGCTGCAATTTTTTACCATTTAAATAATAGTCCATTTTGCTGTTATTCCTATCAAAATGGATGACTTCACATTTACCAACATTGTACTCCATCTGCCAGACCCTCTCCCACTCACTTAGATTATCTATATCCCTTTGCAGACTTTCAGCGTCCTCTGCACACTTTGTCCTTCCACCCATCTTCGTGTCATCTGCAAATTTTGACACACTACACTTGGTCCCCAACTCCAAATCATCTATGTAAATCGTAAACAATTGCGGTCCCAACACTGATCCCTGAGGCACACCACTAGTCACCGATTGCCAACCAGAAAAACACCCATTTACCCCCACTCTTTGCTTTCTGTTAGTTAACCAATCCTCTATCCATGCTAATACATTACCCTTAACACTGTGCACCTTTATCTTATGTAGCAGTCTTTGGTGCGGCACCTTGTCAAATGCCTTCTGGAAATCCAGATACACCACATCCACAGGTTCCCCATTGTCTACTGCACATGTAATGTTCTCAAAGAATTCCACCAAATTAGTCAAACATGACCTGCCCTTCATGAACCCATGCTGCGTCGTACCAATGGAACAATTTATATCCAGATGTCTCGCTATTTCTTCCTTGATAGATTCAAGCATTTTCCCTACTACAGAAGTTAAGCTAACCGGCTTAATCCAGCTGTGCATGAGAATGCAGGTCTTATAAACATCATGAAAAGCATTATAAAACTATAAATATATCTGTATTCCTTCCAACATCAGACTTTACAGGTTGGGCATAGAGAATGGGAATGGTCAAAAAAATATATTCCATGATCTAGTTGAGGGCCCCCAAAACTATTAATTTGACAATAGTCCAGAATGGAAAGAAATCTGTCAATGAATAAAACTGAAATAATTTTATTTTAAATGTACAACCTAATTTTCATTTGAATGCTCAGTTTCTGTTCTGAAATGTAAATCTAATTTATGGAGAATACGGAATTGATTTTTGCGTTGAACAGTTTATTTTACAGATGCTGATGGAGAATCTGTTACAGTTTCAGGTGGAAAAACAGTAGTGCTCCAATGTAGAAATGCCTCATTAGCAAATCTGAGTCAAATTAGCTGGAGGAAAGAAAATGGCAGTAATCCTGAAGTGATTTATGCTTACTCACATACTCAAAACAAGACATACAAATCCAATCAGAACCAGAGACTGGTATTGCAGACTCCCCAGGAACCCTACAGTCTGCTGATAAAGAAAGTACAAATTTCTGATGCAGGGCATTATACCTGCACAGTGACCGGAGTAAATTTAAATATACAAACCAAATGGCACCTTGTCATTACTGAAGCAGGTAAGAACTTATTGTTCTGAATCTCCTTATTTCTGTCAAAAGAAAAACAAACTTTACAAATCAGTTTTCATATTTGTCGGTATTAATTAATGTAATGGCAATTAAGAAATATCACATCTGCAGCCTTATAACCCTGATACTTAATGGGAAGAGATTGCCCACCAAGGCTTGGGTAGGAACTTGGGTTGAGAAACCCATTTGTCTAGGTGTCCCCAAATGTTGAAGATTGTGTGCATGAGTTTCATGAACAGGATCCTACATAAAAGCCAGTTTAGTCGGCTTGATTGGCTGTAACAGAGGCCACAGCTCTGGAATACTTTTGCACGCTTGGGTAAAAGGAGGTGGATACAGAGCCGCCCATAGGGTTGGGGGCAATCACTGAGGGGTGGGGGTGGTGTTGAAGACAGATTGAAGGAAAAGATAGGGGTGTGTAACCAGTGAATGTGGTTTGGTTCTATATTGGGTGATGAGTCAGTAATTGTGAAAATGAGCTCTGACCATAGGAGGAGACAATGATACCATGGGGACAGCTTCCAATTATGGGAGGGCTGTGGCTGAGCTTTGGGTGGAGGGTGGGTGAGTCGCACTGGAGGCACCACTCCTGCTTCTCTTGCCTCACAAGCAACACTGGAAAGGTATTTACCTCTGTCATTCAGCGGTCCTCTGGTTTCCTGTGAAACCTGAAAAGATAAAAACAGACACAAATACGAGGCAATGACCATCTCCAACAAGAGAAAATCTAGCATGCCTTGACATTCAATGGTATTACTATTGCTGAATCCCCAACTATCAACACCAAGGGTTTCATTGACCAGAATCGGAACTGAACTGATCATATAATACTCTGGATACTAGAGCAAATCAAAGGTTAGAAATCCTGTGGCGAGTAACTCACCACCCAGCTCCCCAAAGCCTGTTTGCCATTCACAAGGCACAAGTCAGGAGTGTGATGGAATACTCTCCAATTGCCTGGATGATTGCAGCTTCAACAACACAAGCAGCTTGACACCATCCAGGATGAAGGAACCCACTTGGTTGGCACTCCATATACAAATATTCACTCCCTCCACTTCTGATGAACAGGTCGTTGCCTGGTACTTTTCTCAGTTTTTATCTTCATTTTACGTTTCCCAGGAAATGAAACAGCTACAGGGAAGCAGAAGTCTGCACCATTTTCATGATGCATTGCAGGCACTCACCAAGGTTCCTTAGGCAGCACATTCCAAATCCATGACAACTACCATCTAGAAGGACAAAGGCAGCAAACTCATGGGAACACCACCATCTGGAAGTTCCCCTCCAGGTCACACCATCCAGATGTGGAAATACCATTCCTTTGCTGCATCAAATTCCTGGAATTCCATCCCTAACAGTACTGTGGGTGCACTTACATCACATAGGATACAGTGATTCAATGGGGTAGCTCACCATAACAAAGAACCGACGACAACGACCGAACAACAACGAACAAGCCCTTCGGCCCTCCAAGCCTGCGCCACTCCCTGGTCCAAACTAGACCATTCTTTTGTATCCCTCCATTCCCATTCCATTCATGTGGCTATCTAGATAAGTCTTAAACGTTCCCAGTGTGTCCGCCTCCACCACCTTGCCCGACAGCGCATTCCAGGCCCCCACCACCCTCTGTGGTAAAATACGTCCTTCTGATATCCGTGTTAAACCTCCCCCCCCCGCCTCATCTTGAACCTATGACCCCTCGTGATCGTCACCACCAACCTGGGAAAAAGCTTCCCACCGTTCACCCTATCTATGCCTTTCATAATTTTATACACCTCTATTAGGTCACCCCTCATCCTCCGTCTTTCCAGTGAGAACAACTCCAGTTTACCCAATCTCTCCTCATAACTAAGCCCTTCCATACCAGGCAACATCCTGGTAAACCTCCTCTACACTCTCTCTAAAGCCTCCATGTCCTTCCGGTAGTGTGGCGACTAGAACTGGGCATAGTATTCCAAATGCGGCCGAACCAATGTTCTATACAACTGCAACATCAGACCCCAACTTTTATACTCTATGCCCCGTCCTATAAAGGCAAGCATGCCATATGCCTTATTCACTACCTTTTCCACCTATGACGTCACCTTCAAGGATCTGTGGACTTGCACACCCAGGTCCCTCTGCATATCTACACCCTTTATGGTTCTGCCATTTATCGTATAGCTCCCCCCTAAGTTAGTTCTACCAAAATGCATCACTTCACATTTATCTGGATTGAACTCCATCTGCCATTTCTTTGCCCAAATTTCCAGCCTATCGATATCCTTCTGTAGCCTCTGACAATGTTCCTCACTATCTGCAAGTCCAGCCATTTTTGTGTCATCCGCAAACTTACTGATCACCCCAGTTACACCTTCTTCCAGATAGTTTATATAAATCACAAACAGCAGAGGTCCCAATACAGAGCCCTGCGGAACACCACTAGTCACAGGCATCCAGCCGGAAAAAGACCATTCCACTACCACCCTCTGTCTTCTGTGACCAAGCCAGTTCTCCACCCATCTAGCCACATCCCCCTTTATCCCATGAGATCCAACCTTTTGCACCAACCTACCATGAGGGACTTTGTCAAACGCTTTACTAAAGTCCATATAGACAACATCCACGGCCCTTCGCTCGTCAACCATTCCAGTCACTTCTTCAAAAAACTCCACCAGGTTAGTGAGGCGTGACCTCCCTCTCTCAAAACCATGCTGACTATCGTTAATGAGTTTATTCCTTTCTAAATGCGCATACATCCTATCTCTAAGAATCCTCTCCAACAATTTCCCTACCACGGACGTCAAGCTCACCGGCCTATAATTTCCTGGGTTATCCTTCCTATCCTTCTTAAATAACGGGACCACATTAGCTATCCTCCAATCCTCTGGGACCTCACCTGTGTCCAGTGACGAGACAAAGATTTGCGTCAGAGGCCCAGCGATTTCATCTCTCGTCTCCCTGAGCAGCCTTGGATAGATTCCATCAGGCCCTGGGGATTTGTCAGTCTTTATATTCCCTAAAAAACCTAACACTTCCTCCCTTGTAATGGAGATTTTCTCTAACGGGTCAACACTCCCCTCCGAGACACTCCCAGTCAACACATCCCTCTCCTTTGTGAATACCGACGCAAAGTATTCATTTTATCCATCACCTTTTCAGGGGCAGTTAGGGATGGACAGTAAATGCTGGTCAAGCCAGCAATGCTTACACGCTGTAAATGAATAAAAGAATACAGCATACGAACAGACCCTTCCATCCATCAAGCCTGCACCAATCCCTAATCCTTATTTAGACCTATTACTTATTGTTCATGTGTGGTTTTTATTCCTCTGTTAGACACACAATCATACATGAACAGAAAGCTATCAAGATACGTCTTCAACTTTGCTAACGTGCCTGCTTCCACCATCTCCACTGGCAGTCTATTCCAGGCACCCACCACCAATATAGAGCCTCAAAATATTTAAAAGAGCAACCGGTATATGGTACACCCCCATCGACACCATCCTCCTACATCCACCACTAGCATCATCCCCTCATCCAGTCTCAAATGACCAGATTTAAGGCAGTATTGAGCTCAGTATCTGACAAAAACTTTCCTCTTTGCCTTATACTATTTTGATTGCTGTTTCATGTGCAAGAGGTCTAGGTTCGGAAACCCCCCCATATATATTTATCTGAAGCTACAATGTTTAACTGAATTGTGATCATTACCATTAAATCGTTCTCCGTGATACTGAGCCCAGTTTCATTCCCAAAAACAAGGTCCAGTAGTGCCTTGATCTCGTTGAGTTTTCTTATGTACTGGCTGGAAAAGTTCTGCTGAATGCATTTAAAGAATACACATTATGATGTCACATTGATATCAGTCTGCATTGGTTACATTTCTATTAACTCTCATTGTCTCCACTTTCCAGATGGAATAAATTGGATGTTGAATTTAATTCCTCTACCCATAGGAATCATAATCTTAGTAATTGGATGTTTTTGCTGGAGAAGTTGGTTTTATAAAACGTAAGTACATTACCAAAGACTAATATATGGGCATGCGAGTGAGCTTCAGATGTACAGAAGGAATCACAGAACCACCTCTTGTGTGTTCATTGTAGAGCAACTCCTAAGCAGAGCCATATTACTCGATTACCATGGAAACTACTTTAGCTGCAGTGCTAACTTCTGATTGCTTTATCTCCATAGAATAAGAGAAGGGATCGAAATAGTAGTTTCTTGAAGTATTTATCTGATTCTCTTTTGAATGTTGCGATTGAATCTGCTTTAGACAGCATATTCCAGATCACAACAACTCAGTATAAAAATGTTTCCTTACATTGCCTCTGATTCTATTGCAAATCATCTTCAATCTGTGTTCTCTTGCTCACTGGAAACTGTTTCTCTTAATTTGCTCCAGCAGAACCATTCATGATTCTGAAAACCTGTATTAAATCTTCTCTTAATCTTTGATTGATGAGGGTAGGGCAATGGATGTTGTCTACATGGACTGCAGTAAGGCCTTTGACAAGGTCCCTCATGGCAGACTGGTGCAGAAGGTGAAGTTGCATGGGATCAGAGGTGAGCTGGCAAGATGGCTACAGAACTGGCTTGGTCATAGAAGACAGAGGGTAGCAGTGGAAGGGTGGAGGCTGTGACAAGTGGCGTTCCTCAGGGATCAGTGTTGGGACCTTTGAAGGTAGTCAAGAAGGCATACAACATGCTTGCCTTCGTTGGCTGGGGCATTGAGTTTAAAAACTGATAAGTCATGTTGCAGCTTTATACAATCTTAGTTAGGCCACACTTGGAATATAGTGTTCAATTCTGGTCGCCACACTACCAGAAGAATATGGTGGCTTTGGAGAGGGTACAGAAAAGATTTACCAAGATGTTGCCTGGCATGGAGGGCATTAGCTATGAGGTTGGAGAAACTTGGTTTGTTCTCATGGAATGCCGGAGGTTGAGGGGTGACCTGATAGAAGTCTCCAAGATTGTGAGGGGCATGGACAGAGTGGATAGTCAGAAGCTTTTTCCCCAGGGTGGAAGAGTAAAGTACTAGGGGGCACAAGTTTAAGGTTGTGGTGACCCATCGTTGGTTCCCACTAGATAGTACTGAGCCAGGGTCTGGCCAGTACTACAAGTATGTATATATGTTGCTGTTGGGGTTAGGGATGGGTTGTTCTACTTGTTGCTGTTGGGGTTAGAGTGGGGTTGTTACACCTTTGTATTGTAGTATTGTGGTACATCCCAGTCGGGCTCCGCCTCCTGGGAGAGGTATAAAGGTCCCTGCTCTGTCTGGGACCCCTCAGTCTGGGATCGTGTATATAATTAGTAGCTGCCTTGTTACAGCAAATAAAAGCCTTTATTTCCTGAGCATCAAGCCTCGTGTGTGATAACGCGCATCAATTTTATTTGCTGTAAATAAACTCTCGTCGAAGAAGAAAAAAAAAGAGAGTTTGGAGCAGATACTGAAGCCTGAACGCCTTACACTAGATCCACGTGCGGTGGGCGCCTCTAACACCTTCGACCACTGGCTGAAGTGTTTTGAGGACTACCTGGCAGCCTCCGCAGCGGTCACCACAGATGATGACAGACTCCGGGTCCTCCATGCGAGGGTAAGCGACACCGTCTACCTCGTGATCCGTGCGGCCACCGATTACACAAAGGCCCTCGAGCTTCTGAAGAAGCGTTATATTAAACCGCCCAACGAAATACACGCTCGTTACCTCTTAGCCACTCGACAACGGCAGTCTGGCGAAACGATGGAGGAATACGTGAACGAGCTCCTACAGCTAGCCAGGGGCTGTAACTGCAAAGCTGTGTCGGCTGAGCAGAATATGAACGACCTCGCCCGAGATGCGTTTGTGGCGGGAGTCGGATCGTCGTACATTCGACTCAAACTACTGGAGAAAGGTAACCTTGACCTTACCCAGGCTATAGAACTGGCGGAGGTGCTGGAGACGGACTCCAAAAGCCTAGTATTGTATCCTGAAGACCACGTGGAGACAACGTGGCAGGAGCAGCCGCCAAGCCCTCCTCGTCCCTCGGGTTTGAAATGCTGCGTAATGGCGTGCTCACACTCGGGCCAGACGACGGCAGCAGCTCCGGGCGGCCCGCGGTGTTACTTCTGTGGGGGAGTGAAGCATACTCGGCAACGGTGTCCCGCTAAAGCTGTGTTGTGCTCCGCCTGCGGTAAGAAGGGGCACTATTCGAAAGTGTGCCAATCTAAATCTGCTTCTAGGAACAGCAGTGCGGCCTGCGATTCCTCAGAGCCCGGTTCTTCGTCGTCGAAATCGTCGAGGGTTTTGTGCGAGGCCAGGACGACGCCATTACGGTCGACGGAGTCGGAGATGTGTGACCACCAGGGTTCACGGAGTTTGGCGCCATCACCCACGTGCGACCTATGGGAGCGGCCATGTTGGTCGGCACCGACCGCGAACGACCAGCAGGGGTCATCCTCGTCAATTTCAGCTGCCTGCAGTGGCGCTCATGAACCAACAGTGGCGTCGATCATTCTGGACCAGGCCAAGCCTCATAGACTTGACAAGTCTATGATGGACATTCAGGTAAACGACCACTTGATTTATTGTCTGTTTGACAGCGGGAGCACTGAGAGCTTTATCCACCCAGACGCTGTGAAGCGGTGTGGACTCCGGATTCAACCTGTCAAACAGACAATTTCTATGACATCAAGGTCCCGGTCTGTCACCATGCTAGGGAGTTGCGTGGTAACTTTAACGGTGCAAGGCACAGTTTACGAGCGTTTCATCTCCTTGTGTTGCCGCAACTTTGCACGCCAATACTTCTCGGACTAAACTTCATGGTCCACTTGAGGAGTGTCCCCCTACAGTACGGTGGGCCACTCCCTTCGCTTACAGTGGGAGAACAGCAGCCTCCAAATTGCCCAATGCCTGTAGCCTCTCCATAGAACCATAGAAAATTACAGCTCAGAAACAGGCCTTTTGGCCCTTCTTGTCTGTGCCGAACCATTTTATGCCTAGTCCCACTGACCTGCACTTGGACCATAACCCTCCACACCCCTCTCATCCATGAACCCATCCAAGTTTTTCTTAAATGTTAAAAGTGACCCCGCATTTACCACTTTATCCGGCAGCTCATTCCACACTCCCACCACTCTCTGCGCGAAGAAGCCCCCCCGAATATTCCCTTTAAACTTTTCTCCTTTCACCCTTAACCCATGCCCTCTGGTTTTTTTCTCCCCTAGCCTCAGCGGGAAAAGCCTGCTTGCATTCACTCTATCTATACCCATCAAAATCTTATACACCTCTATCAAATCTCCCCTCAATCTTCTACGCTCCAGGGAATAAAGTCCCAACCTATTCAATCTCTCTCTGTAACTCAGCTTCCCAAGTCCCGGCAACATCCTTGTGAACCTTCTCTGCACTCTTTCAATCTTATTTACATCCTTCCTGTAACTAGGTGACCAAAACTGTACACAATACTCCAAATTCGGCCTCACCAATGCCTTATATAACCTTACCATAACACTCCAACTTTTATACTCGATACTCTGATTTATAAAGGCCAATGTACCAAAGGCACTCTTTACGACCCTATCCACCTGTGACGTCACTTTTAGGGACGCTGAAGATCGCTGAAGATCTCGACGCTGAAGATCACCACACCCTCCCTGTTCCAGAATCTTGTGCCAGGCTGCAAGCCCATTGCGACAAAGAGTAGGCGTTACAGCGCTGAGGATCAGATCTTCATTCGATCTGAAGTTCAGCAGCTCCTCAAAGAAAGGATCATACAACCCAGCGCTAGTCCGTGGAGAGCGCAAGTCGTGGTGGTCAAGAGTGGGAACAAACCCCGGATGGTCATTGACTATAGTCAGACCATTAACAGATACACGCAGCTGGATGCGTATCCCCTCCCGCGCATATCTGACATGGTCAATCAGATTGCGCAGTACCGGGTGTTCTCCACCATAGACCTCAAGTCTGCCTACCACCAACTCCCCATTCGCCCAGAAGACCGACAATACACGGCTTTTGAGGCGGATGGTCGCTTGTATCACTTTGTCAGGGTTCCCTTTGGTGTAACCAATGGGGTCTCGGTCTTCCAGCGTGCTATGGACCGAATGGTGGACCAGAACGGGCTGCGGGCTACCTTCCCGTACCTGGATAGCGTCACCATCTGCGGCCATGACCAGCAGGACCACGACATAAATCTCCTGAATTTCCTACGCACTGCATCTCGCCTGAACCTGACCTACAACAGGTTTCGTACGCGCCGTTTAGCCATCCTAGGATACGTGGTGGAAAACGGGGTCATTGGCCCTGATCCAGACCGTATGCGCCCCCTTTCTGAACTTCCCTTGCCCACTAGTGCAAAAGCACTGAGAAGATGCTTAGGCTTCTTCTCTTATTATGCACAGTGGGTTCCCAATTACGCGGACAAAGCCCGTCCGCTCATTAAGTCCACTTCTTTTCCCCTAACACCAGAGGCCCGATTGGCCTTCGATAAATTAAAAGCCGACATCGCGAAAGCTACGATGCACGCTGTTGACGAGTCCATCCCCTTTCAGGTGGAGAGCGATGCATCTGATTTCGCCCTGGCCGCCACACTTAACCAGGCGGGCAGGCCCGTCGCATTTTTTTCCCGTACCCTCCAAGGCCCCGAAATTCGGCATTCAGAGGTGGAAAAGGAGGCCCAGGCCATTGTGGAGGCCGTCAGGCACTGGCGCCATTACTTGGCAGGAAAACGGTTCACCCTGATCACGAACCAGCGGTCCGTGGCGTTCATGTTTAATAACACGCTGAGGGGCAAGATCAAGAATGACAAGATCTTGCGGTGGAGAATTGAACTCTCCACCTATAACTATGACATCATGTATCGTCCAGGGAAACTCAATGAGCCCTCGGATGCCCTCTCGCGTGGAACATGCGCCAGTATACAGGAGGACCGTTTGCAGGCTCTCCATAATGACCTATGCCATCCTGGGGTCACTCGGCTCTACCACTTTATAAAAGCCCGCAATCTGCCCTACTCGGTGGAGGACGTCAGGTCCATAACAAGAAACTGTCGGGTATGCGCGGAATGCAAACCGCACTTTTACCGACCTGACCGGGCACAATTAGTCAAGGCCACTCATCCCTTCGAGAGACTGAGTGTCGATTTTAAGGGCCCCCTTCCCTCAACAGATCGGAATGTGTACTTCCTCAACATCATTGATGAGTACTCTAGATTCCCTTTTGTTATTCCCTGCTCTGATACATCTGCTGCCACGGTTATCAAGGCATTCCGTGATCTTTTTACCCTGTTCGGGTACCCCAGCTACATTCACAGCGACAGGGGCTCGTCGTTCATGAGCGATGACTTGAGGCAATACCTGCTCTCATACGGGATTGCCTCTAGTAGAACCACGAGCTACAACCCTAGGGGTAACGGACAGGTGGAACGTGAGAATGCTACAGTCTGGAAGGCTGTCTTACTGGCATTGAAGTCAAAAAGCCTTCCAGTCTCCCGTTGGCAAGAGGTGCTCCCTGATGCGCTCCATTCCATACGCTCACTCCTGTGTACGGCAACCAACGCTACTCCCCATGAGAGGATGTTTTCATTCCCTCGGAAGTCTTCCTCGGGGACCTCATTACCGTCTTGGTTGACGTACTCAGGACCTGTCCTCCTGTGGCGACATGCAAGGGCCCGCAGGTCCGACCCGTTGGTCGAACAGGTCCATCTCCTCCACGCCAACCCTCAGTATGCCTATGTGGCATACCCTGACGGGCGAGAGGACACGGTCTCGATCCGAGACCTGGCGCCAGCAGGGGACGTAGCAACCCCTGTCGCTCCCATACCCCCTGTTACAAACCCCATAACTATTGTTTCCCCTCCGGACACAGCGCGGGCAGCATCGGGACCATTACTTAACCCTTTTACTCCCGTGTACAGCTTGCCTGAGTCCAGAGGATGGTCGCCACTTCAGGGTGCGTCGGAACTCCATGGATTACCGTCACCTCAGGGTCAACCGGCCCGTGAGTCTGTGGAGGAACAGTTGGACATCGCCTTGGGGAGAACGCCACCGCAAGTGCCTACTCCGGTGTCATCGGCGGTATTGAGGAGGTCACAACGACGGTGCGGTCCCCCTGACCGTCTGAACTTATAGACTGATGACAAATTATTCTGTTTTTGTACCCCGCCGGCCTTTGTCTTCAAAGGAGGGGTGAATGTGGTGAACCATCGTTGGTTCCCACTAGATAGTACTGAGCCAGGGTCTGGCCAGTACTACAAGTATGTATATATGTTGCTGTTGGGTTAGGGATGGGTTGTTCTACTTGTTGCTGTTGGGGTTAGAGTGGGGTTGTTACACCTTTGTAGGGATTTATGATCATCTAGAGAAGTTTAGTATGATCAAAAGTAGTCAGCACGGCTTTGTCAGGGGCAGGTCGTGCCTTACGAGCCTGGTTGAGTTCTTTGAAAATGTGACCAAGCACATTGACGAAGGAAGAGCGGTGGATGTGGTCTATATGGGCTTCAGCAAAGCGTTCGATAAGGTCCCCCATGCAAGACTTCTTGAGAAAGTGAGAGGGCATGGGATCCAAGGGGCTGTTGCCTTGTGGATCCAGAACTGGCTTGCCTGCAGAAGGCAGAGAGTGGCTGTGGAGGGGTCTTTCTCTGCATGGAGGTCAGTGACCAGTGGAGTGCCCCAGGGATCTGTTCTGGGACCCTTGCTGTTTGTCATTTTCATAAATGACCTGGATGAGGAAGTGGAGGGATGGGTTGGTAAGTTTGCTGACGACACCAAGGTAGGTGGTGTTGTGGATAGTTTGGAGGGATGTCAGAAGTTGCAGCGAGACATAGATAGAATGCAAGACTGGGCGGAGAAGTGGCAGATGGACTTCAACCCGGATAAGTGTGTAGTGATCCATTTTGGCAGATCCAATGGGATGGAGCAGCAGTATAAAATGAAGGGTACCATTCTTAGCAGTGTAGAGGATCAGAAGGACCTTGGGGTCCGGGTCCATAGGACTCTTAAATCGGCCTCGCAGGTGGAGGATGCGGTCAAGAAGGCGTATGGCGTACTAGCCTTCATTAATCGAGGGATTGAGTTTAGGAGTCGGGAGATAATGCTGCAGCTTTATAGGACCCTGGTTAGACCCCACTTGGAGTACTGCGCGCAGTTCTGGTCACCTCATTACAGGAAAGATGTTGAAGCCATTGAAAGGGTGCAGAGGAGATTTACAAGGATGTTGCCTGGATTGGGGGGCATGCCTTATGAGGATAGGTTGAGGGAGCTTGGTCTCTTCTCCCTGGAGAGACGAAGGATGAGAGGTGACCTGATAGAGGTTTACAAGATGTTGAGGGGTCTGGATAGGGTGGACTCTCAGAGGCTATTTCCAAGGGCTGAAATGGTTGCTACGAGAGGACACAGGTTTAAGGTGCTGGGGGGTAGGTACAGGGGGGATGTCAGGGGTAAGTTTTTCACTCAGAGGGTGGTGGGTGAGTGGAATCGGCTGACGTCGGTGGTGGTGGAGGCAAACTCGTTGGGGTCTTTTAAGAGACTTCTGGATGAGTACATGGGATTTAATGGGATTGAGGGCTATAGATAGGCCTAGAGGTGGGGATGTGATCGGCGCAACTTGTGGGCCGAAGGGCCTGTTTGTGCTGTGACTTTCTATGTTCTATGTTCTATTGTAGTATTGTGGTACATCCCAGTCGGGCTCCGCCTCCTGGGAGAGGTATAAAGGTCCCTGCTCTGTCTGGGACCCCTCAGTCTGGGATTGTATATATAATTAGTAGCTGCCTTGTTACAGCAAATAAAAGCCTTTATTTCCTGAGCATCAAGTCTCATGTGTGATAATGTGTATCAAAGGTACAAGGTTTAAAGGCAATTTATGAGGCAACTTTTTCTTTCTTTTTTTTTTAAACAGAGGGTGGTGGGTGCCTGGAACCCGTTGCCAGGGGAGGTAGTGGAAGCAGATACAATATTGACTTTTAAGGGGCATCTTGACAAATACATGAATAGGATGGGAATAGAGGGATATGGTCCCCGGAAGTGCAAGGGGTTTAGTTCAGTCAGGCAGCATGGTCGGTGCAGGCTTGGAGGGCTAAAGGGCCTGTTCCTGTGCTGTAATTTAATGTTTGCAATGCAACTTGTCCTGTCATTTTGCAAGATCTGTATATAGGTTTCTTGTTTGAGAGCCTGGGCTCTCAAACATACATAATGAGGCTTAACTGAGTGACCCAGACTCATGTCAGTGGTTGTGTTTACAAATGTTCAAAGAAATGTTGATGTTACTTGTTTGTCATCTCTACTCATTTATTTTCTCCGATCTCTTTTGCCAATGTCTCAATTGTTATTTACTCAAGATTACAAGGTTTCATATGCCTAAAGCTTCCATTCTTGATACCTTATCGTTTGATTGTAATTTTTTATAGGGTTGCAGGAACACCAGTTTTTGTTTTACACGGATGTGTTTTTAAAGAGTTTTACATTGTTACTATAGGATTCATTAGTGGTATTCATAGAATCATAGAAACCCTACAGTACAGAAAGAAGCCATTCGGCCCATCGAGTCTGCACCGACCACAATCCCACCTAGGCCCTACCCCCACATCCCTACATATTTTACCCACTAATCCCTCTAACCTACGCATTTCAGGACACGAAGGGCAATTTTAGCATGGCCAATCAACCTAACCCGCACATCTTTGGACTGTGGGAGGAAACTGGAGCACCCGGAGGAAACCCACGCAGACACGGGGAGAATGTGCATACTCCACACAGACAGTGACCCAAGCCGGGAATCGAACCCAGGTCCCTGGAGCTGTGAAGCAGCAGTGCTAACCACTGTTGTTACTGGACTAATGATCCAGGTACCCAGGTTCAAATCCCACCACAGCAGATGGTGAAAATTGAATTCAGTAATAATCTGGAATGAAATCATTGTCGTAAAATCCCATCTGGTTCACTCATGTCCGTTAGGGAAGGAGATCTGTGGGAGGAACTCTACCGCCACTTACCTGGTCTGGCCGACATGTGACTCCAGACACACAGCAATGCAGTTGACTTTTAAGTGCCCTCTGAAATGACCTGGAAAACCCACTCAGTTCAAGGGCAGGTAGAGATGGACAATGAATGACGACAACATCCCCTGAATGAATAAAAACAATGTATACTGGGGACCACAATAGGGGCCATCAGGCATGAGTTGGCAATGAGGCTATAACAGGAGTGTGGCTTGTGTTGGAATGGGGATATGATGGTGACATGGGGAAATGGGTGGAGGTATGAGTGCAAGAGGTATGAACTAGAGGGCTAGATGTAATCAAATAGAACAAAGTGGGCCTTTTTAATCAGCCTGCCTCAGTACTTGGCTGCATCTGATCTGCTTCTGTCTGTCCACCTCAATATTCAAAGAACAAAGAACATTACAGCACAGGAACAGGCCCTTCGGCCCTCCAAGCCTGCACCGACCATGCTGCCCGACTTAACTAAAACCTCCTACCCTTCCGGGGACCATATCCCTCTATTCCCATCTCATTCATGTACTCGTCAAGACGCCCCTTAAAAGTCACTACCGTATCCGCTTCCACTACCTCCCCCGGCAACAAGTTCCAGGCACCCACCACTGTAAAAAATCTGCCTCGTACATCTCTTTTAAAACTTGCCCCTCGCACCTAGTAATTGACTCTTCCACCCTGGGAAAAAGCTTCTGACTATCCACTCTGTCCATGCCCCTCAATCTTGTAGACTTCTATCAGGTCTCCCCTCAACCTCTGTCACTCCAGTGAGAAGAAACCAAGTTTCTCCAACCTCTCCTCATAGCTAATGCCCTCCATACCAGGCCACATCCTGGTAAATCTTTTCTGTACCCTCTCCAAAGCCTCCACATCCTTCTGGTAGTGTGGCGACCAGAATTGAACACTATATTCCAAGTGCGGCCTCACTAAGGTTCTATAAAGCATCAACATGATTTGCGAATTTTTAAACTCAATACCCCGGCCGATGAAGGCAAGCATGCCGTATGCCTTCTTGACTACCTTCTCCACCTGCGTTGCCACTTTGTGACCCGTGTACCTGTACACCAGATCCCTTTTCCTATCAATACTCCGAAGGGTTCTGCCATTTACTGTGTATTTCCTCTCTGTATTAGACCTTCCAAAATGCATTACCTCACATTTGTCTGGATTAAACTCCATCTGCCATCTCTCCGCCCAAGTCTCCAACTAATCCTGCTGTATCCTCTGATTGTCCTCATCACTATCCGCAAATCCACCAACCTTTGTGTTGTCCACAAACTTACTAATCAATCCAGTTACATTTTCCTCCAAATCATTTATATATATTACAAACAGCAAAGATCCCAGCACTGATCCCTGAGGAACACCACTTGTCAAAGCCCTCCATTCAGAAACACACCCTTCCACTGCTACCCTCTGTCTTCTTTGACCGAGCCAGTTCTGTATCCACCTTGCCAGCTCACCTCTGATCCCATGCGACTTCGCCTTCTGCATCAGTCTGCCATGAGGGACCTTGTCAAAGGCCTTACTGAAGTCCATGTAGACAACATCCACTGCCCTACCCTCAATCACCTTCATCACTTCCTTGAAAAACTCGATCAAGTTTGTGAGACGCGACCTCCCCTTCACAAAACCATGTTGTCTCTCACTAATATGTCCACTTATTTCCAAGTGGGAATAAATCCTGTCTCGAAGAATCCTCTCCAATAATTTCCCTACCACTGATGTAAGGCTCACCAGCCTGTAATTACCTGGATTATTCTTGCTACCCTTCTTAAACAAAGGAACAACATTGGCTATTCTCCAATCCTCTGGGACCTCCCCTGTTGCCAGTGAGGATACAAAGATTTCTCTCAAGGCCCCGGCAATTTCCTCCCTTGCCCTTGCCTCTCAGTATTCTGGGGTATATCCCATCAGGCCCTGGAGACTTGTCTACCTTGATGTTTCTCAAGAACCCCAATACCTCCTCCTTTTGGATCTCAACATGACTCAAACTATCTACACATCCTTTCCCAGACTTATCATCCACCAAGTCCTTCTCTTTGCTGAATACTGACGCAAAGTACTGATTTAATACCTCACCCATTTCCTCTGGCTCTACACATAGATTCCCTCCCTTGTCTTTGGGTGGGCCAACCCTCTTGCTCATAATATGTGTGTGTGTGTGTGTAAGTAAAAAGCCTTGGGATTTTGCTTACTCCTGCTGGCCAATGCTTTTTCATGACCTCTTTTAGCCCTCATTGCTTAAGTTTCTTCCTACTTTCCTTGTATTCCACACTTGCTTCGTATGTTCCCAGCCTCCTAGGTTTGACAAATGCTTCTTTTTTCTCTTTGACTAGGCTCACAATATCTCTCGTTATCAAAGGTTCCCAAAACTTGCCATACTTATCCTTCATCCTTACAGGAATGTGCCGGTCCTGAATCCCTGTCAACTTACACTGGAAAGCCTCCCACATGCCAGATGTGGATTTGCCCTCAAACAACTGCCCCCAATCTACATTCCTGGAGGAAAACTAATGTGTAAAGGGGCATTTTATCCCGAAGTCAGTCTACCAAGTTGGGAAATTCCCTGACTTAAGCTAGTGAAAATCTGTACTAATAATTTTCAGCAGCTGTAGAATTTAAAGATGGGGGACTGATCAGGCTGAAGGTGCTTGCAAAGAGAGCCTCACCACAAAAGATATTAGTTGACACTGTCTCTTCTGTTCACATCTCATTTTTTCTGTTACTTCACTGGTTTTAAATATACCTAGACATTGTGTCTGGATATATTTTGGAACATATACCTGGGCAGTATGGTGGCAGAGTGGTTAGCACTGCTGCCTCACAGCACCAGGGACTCGGGTTCAATTCCATCTTCGGGTGACTGATTGCACAATCTCCACACATTCTTTGTGATTGCATGAGTTTCCTCCAGTGCTCTGGTTTCCAACCAGTCCAAAGAGGTGCGGGTTAGGTTGATTGGCCATGCTAAATTGGCCCTTAGTGTCAGGGGAATTAACAGGGCAAATGCATGAGGTTGCAGGGCTTGATGGGCTGAATGGCCTATTTATGCACTGTAGGGATTCAATGATTCTGTTCTAATCTAGGAGTTAGTATGTGCAAAAAAATAGTATATAACATTAAATTTATTTTGACAAAATCTAGCTGCAGGAATGAATATAACAATATTTCAGATGAGCTGGCTGCTGCAAGTATCAGAAATTCATGTTGGTTAGAGTACTTGCCCATTGTGTTCAGGCAATTTGATTTTCTTTGACCTGCAATACAAGAAACCATTTCCTGTATGGATTAGTCCCACAATCAGATGCAACTTGACATGCGGTAATGCTGCATTTGTTGAAAGGCTAAAAAGACTAAGGTGTGAAGTGCCACACTCAAACTGTGATAAACAAAACACAAACAGAGACAATGTGTTTGAAAGGTTCTCAAAAATAGCATAAAGGAGCAACTTAACTCCAATATCTCAGTAAATCCCTGACAGAAAACATCAGGGTTTGTTCATGGTGTGTATATCACTGAAGAAATACTTACAAATATTACATGTATATAATTTGTTATTTCCACATTTTGACACTGCAGAATAAGCTGATCATGGATCTTAACTCAAATTTGTAATAAATCAAAAGAATTGTAGAAATTTATGGTACAAAAGGTGATGCGCGATTAATTCACTCAGGAGGCTAGGACGTACCCGGGAATAAAGGCTTTTATTCACAAGAAGAAGAGAGCATACTGCTTAACAATACTATGATGTGGAGATGCCGGCGTTGGACTGGGGTAAACACAGTAAGAAGTTTAACAACACCAGGTTAAAGTCCAACAGGTTTATTTGGTAGCAAAAGCCACACAAGCTTTCGGAGCTCTTAGCCCTTCTTCAGGTGAGTGGGAATTCTGTTCACAAACAGAGCTTATAAAGACACAGACTCAATTTACATGAATAATGGTTGGAATGCAAATACTTACAACTAATCAAGTCTTTAAGAAACAAAACAATGGGAGTGGAGCGAGCATCCACCAAGTCTGGAGACAATACACATCTTTTTAGCCTGTCTTGATGCTCTCTCCACTCCCATTGTTTTGTTTCTTAAAGACTTGATTAGTTGTAAGTATTCGCATTCCAACCATTATTCATGTAAATTGAGTCTGTGTCTTTATAAGCTCTGTTTGTGAACAGAATTCCCACTCACCTGAAGGGGCTAAGAGCTCCGAAAGCTTGTGTGGCTGTTGCTACCAAATAAACCTGTTGGACTTTAACCTGGTGTTGTTAAACTTCTAACTAACAATACTATCCCAGACTAAGGGCCACTAGGAAGTAGCAGTGACCTTTATACCCCTATAAGAAGGCGGAGCCAAATGCAGCGTACCACAGAACAATGCTAACAGGTGGAACACCCCAACCCTAACCCCAACAGTAACAAGAGTAACATATGTACAAGTATCCATAGTGGTAACCATCTATGGTTCACCACATTCACCCTTTCTTTAAAAACAAAGGCCGGTGGGGTAAGGAGACAATACGAACTGTCCATATGTTCACAAGTTCAGTCATATCGGAGGTCCGCACCGTCTCTGCGACCTCCGCAGCACTGGCTCCAGTGCCGGTTCTGGTGACCGTGGTGACGACCCTCTCTCCGAGGTGGTGTCCAGTGACTCCTCCAGTTCCTCACACCTGTGGACCTCGAGGTGGCGACAATCTCCTGGACTCAGGCAAGCTGTACACGGGAGTAAGAGGATTAAGTGGAGGTCCCGATTCTGCCCGCGCCGTGTCAGGAGGGGAGAGAATGGGCAAAGGAATCCTAACCAGGGGTGCGGGAGTGACGGGGGTTTCCAGGTCCCCTGCAGGCGCCAGATCTCTGATAGAGACCGTGTCCTCTCGCCCGTCAGGATATGCCACATAGGCATATTGAGGGTTGGCATGGAGGAGATGGACCTGTTCAACCAAAGGGTCGGACTTGCGGGCCCTAACATGCCACCGCAGGAGAACAGGTCCTGAGTACGTCAACCAAGACGGCAGTGAGGTCCCAGTGGAAGACTTCCTGGGGAAGGTAAACATCCACTCATGTGGGATAGCGTTGGTTGCCGTACACAGGAGGGACCGGATTGAATGGAGCGCATCAGAAAGTACCTCTTGCCAACGGGAGACTGGAAGACCCCTAGACCTTAACGCCAGTAAAACAGCCTTCCAGACTGTAGCGTTTTCTCTCTCGACCTGTCCGTTACCCCTGGGGTTGTAACTCGTAGTCCTACTTGAGGCAATTCCTTTAGAGAGCAGGTATTGCCTCAAGTCGTCGCTCATAAACGACGAACCCCTATCACTGTGGATATAACTGGGGTAGCCGAACAGGGTAAAAAGACTCCGCAGGGCTCTGATGACCGTGGCAGAGGACATGTCATAACAGGGGATGGCAAAGGGGAATCGGGAGTACTTGTCATCCAAGTTGAGGAAATACACATTCCGATCTGTCGAAGGAAGGGGGCCCTTGAAAACGACACTCAGTCGTTCAAAAGGGCGAGTGGCCTTAATGAGGTGTGCCCTGTCAGGCCGGTAGAAGTGCAGCTTGCACTCTGCACATACCTGGCAGCTTCGAGTTATCGACCTGACATCTTCTATGGAGTAGGGCAGATTCTGGGCCTTTACAAAATGGAAGAGCCGAGTGATCCCCGGATGGCAGAGATCATTGTGGAGGGCCTGTAGCCGGTCCTCCTGCACACTGGCACATGTTCCACGCAACAGGGCATCTGAGGGCTCATTGAGCTTCCCCGGACGGTACATGATATCATAGTTGTAGGTGGAGAGTTCGATTCTCCACCTCAAGATTCTATCATTCTTAATTTTTCCCCTTAACGTGTTGTTGAACATGAAGGCCACGGACCGCTGGTCCGTGAGCAGGGTAAATCGTTTGCCAGCCAAATAATGGCACCAATGCCGTACGTCCTCCACAATGGCCTGAGCCTCTTTTTCCACAGAGGAGTGCCGAATTTCAGGGCCTTGGAGGGTGTGAGAGAAAAAGGCGACGGGCCTGCCCGCCTGGTTAAGTGTGGCGGCCAGGGCGAAATCACATGCATCACTCTCCACCTGAAAGGGGATGGACTCATCGACAGCGTGCATCGTGGCTTTCGCGATGTCAGCTTTTATCCCTTCAAAGGCTAGGCGAGCCTCTGCTGTCAGGGGAAAAGAGGTAGACTTTATGAGCGGACGGGCTTTGTCCGCGTAATTGGGAACCCACTGTGCATAATACGAGAAGAAGCCTAAGCATCTTCTCAGTGCTTTGATGCTAGTGGGTAGGGGAAGTTCAAGGAGGGGACACATACAGTCTGGATCGGGGCCGATGACCCCGTTTTCCACCATGTATCCGAGAATTGCTAGGCGGTCCTGGCTAAATACGCACTTCTCCCTGTTATAGGTCAGGTTTAGGAGAGACGCAGTGCGTAAAAACTTCAGGAGGTTGGCGTCGTGGTCCTGCTGGTCATGGCCACAGATAGTGATGTTGTCCAGGTATGGGAAGGTAGCCTGTAGCCCGTTTTGGTCCACCATTCGGTCCATCTCACGCTGGAAGACCGAGACCCCATTAGTGACTCCGAAAGGGACCCTTAAAAAGTGGTAGAGACAGCCATCCGCCTCAAAGGCCGTGTATTTTCGGTCCTCTGGGCGAATGGGGAGCTGGTGGCAGGCTGACTTCAAGTCGATGGTGGAGAACACCCAGTACTGCGCAATCTGGTTGACCATGTCAGATATGCACGGGAGAGGGTACGCGTCCAGCTGCGTGTATCTATTAATGGTCTGACTATAGTCTATGACCATCCGGGGCTTTGACCACCACAACTTGTGCTCTCCATGGGCTAGTGCTAGGTTGAATGACCCCTTCCCCGAGGAGCCGCTGAACCTCAGATCGAATAAAGATCCGATCCTCAGCGCTGTGACGCCTGCTCTTAGTCGCGATGGGCTTGCAGCCTGGCACGAGATTTGCAAATAAGGAAGGCGGGGTAATTTTGAGTGTCGAGAGACTGCATGTGGAGCGCGCTGGACAATTTGGAGGCTGCTGTTCTCCCACTGAAAGTGGAGGGAGTGGCCCATCGTACTGCAGGGTCACACTCTTCAGGTGGACCATAAAGTCTAGCCCCAGGAGTACCGGAGCGCAAAGGTGCGGTAACACGAGGAGCCTGAAGTTCTCGTAGACTGTGCCCCGCACCGTTAAGGTTACCACACAGCTCCCAAGAACAATAACAGATCGGGACCTCGACGCCATGGATATTGTCTGCCTGACAGTTTGCACGCAGAGAGTGCACCGTTTCACTGTATCCGGATGGATGAAACTCTCCGTGCTCCCGCTGTCAAACAGGCAATGTGTCAGGTGCCCGTTTACCTCTATGTCCATCATGGACTTGTTGAGTCTGTGAGGCTTGGCCTGGTCCAGGATGATTGACGCCACTGTTGGATCCTGAGTGTAACTGCAGGCAGCTGAGATAGTCGACGACGAGGACCCCTGCTGGTCTTCTGCGGCCGGTGTCGACCAAAATGGCTGCGCCCACGAATCGCACGTGGTCGATGATGTTGAAAGCGGCGGCACCCGCAGGTCGCACGTGGCTTGCGTCGTCATCATAGAAAATGGCGGCGCCCGTGAATCGCACGTGGCTGAAGACATCGACGAGGCCGGAGACGAGGAGATGGATCCTGGGGAGTCACACGCAGCACTGCTGGGCCTGGAAGGGGTCTTTGCTCGGCACACTTTTGCATAGTGCCCTTTCTTCCCACAGGCGGAGCAAAACACCGTCCTGGCCGGACATCTGACGTGGATGCTTCGCCAATCCACAGAACTAGCACCGTGGGCCTCCAGGAGCTGCCGCAGCCGTCAGGTCTGAAGTTGAGAGCATTATCGCGCAGTTCCGAGGAGCCGCCGAGTACAGTTGAGGCGGTGGCTGTCCTTGCCACGCTGTTCCCACGTGGTCGGTGGGGTAGGTTTCAAGACCGTTTCCATTGCATCGGCCAATTCTACCAGGTCCAAGTTACCCTGCCCTACCAGCCGCAGGCGAATATAGGATGAGCCAATTCCCGCCACGAACGCATCACGGATCAGATCGTTGGTGTATTGAGTAGCCGACACCTCCTTGCAATTGCAGGCTCTGGCAAGCTGTTGAAGTTCGCGCAGGTACCGTCCCATCGTTTCGCCGGGCTGCCTCCGTTGAGTGGCTAATAGGCGACGAGCATGAATTTCGTTTGGCGGTTTATGGTACAGCTTCTTAAGTAATTCGATGGCCTCTTTGTACTCTTGGGAATCACGGATTGTTGCATACACAGTGTCGCTCACCCTTGCGTGGAGGACCCACAATCTGTCGGCGTCGGTCTGGACTGCTGTCGAGGCGTCGATGTAATCCTGGAAACACTTCAACCAATGGTCGAAAGTGTTCGACGCTCCCGCGGCACGCGGATCCAAGGTTAGCCGATCGGGTTTCAGCATCTGCTCCATTTTTCTTTGAACAAAATTTTCGGTATTTTGTTGTGAATAAAATTGATGCGCGATTAATTCACTCGGGAGGCTAGGACGTACCCGGGAATAAAGGCTTTTATTCACAACAAGAATAGAGCACTGCTTAACAATACTATCCCCGACTAAGGGCCACTAGGAAGTAGCAGTGACCTTTATACCCCTATAAGAAGGCGGAGCCAAACGGAGTGTACCACAGAACAATGCTAACAGGTGGAACACCCCAACCCTAACCCCAACAGTAACAAGAGTAACATATGTACAAGTACCCACAGTGGTAACCATCTATGGTTCAGTACCCATAGTGGTAACCATCTATGGTTCAGTACCCACAGTGGTAACCATCTCTGGTTCTCCACAAGAGGAGAGAGTGTTTGACCCATTGTGCTGAGGCCAGCTGTAAAAAAAAAGCTATCCTTTCCAGAGAGAGATCGCATTCCATGATTTTCCCCACTCCTAGCTGATAATGTAAAGGGGTTCATACCCACAAGGGCCAGAACCTTATTTTGTTTATTTTAATAAATTTAAATATCAAGCCACCATATTTTCACCCAGAATTGAACCCGTCATAGGGATTCCCTTGTGGGCTATACTCACCTTAATGCCCTGGCACTGCCCTCTGCATTGTTGCCTCTTATCTGCCGCACAGTCTGTTTTAACCCTTATACGATGGACAAAGAACTGTGAGTAGATGTCTTATTAGTACAACCAATATTTATTTAAACCCACACAAACAACAAGTTATCTTACAGAAAATACTAAAGTTAAAGTCCAATACGAGACCTTGACTTAACTTTGCGTGACTGGCAAGTACCCACAGATATTGGCCTTTATCTGTGCGCTGGTCATCTGTGTAGTCTGGTCCTTTGGTCTGGTACTCTGGCTCTGGTCTTCCTTCCTTCCCGGGTGTGGTGGCTCTCCTCGTGCTGGTCATCATTGGCAATGTTCACCGTTGTTGTAACTCGTTAGTGGGGAGAGAGCGAGAGGGAGCGCAAGATTCTTCTGTTGTGCAGCAGCTTTTATCCCTCCCTGGTTTCATGTCCTTTCGGGCGGTCTCCTGATTCTTGTCAATCAACCGATCAGGGCTTGATCACCCTGATCGATAAGAGTCCAATCAGGTGCTGCCACACAGATCTCGGTGTGTACCCCAACGGCCATGCCTGTAGGTGCTGGAAGCAAATAGAGTTCACACCTTCCCCCCCCAAACAAGGGGCCACGGCACCCTCATGTCTGGTAAACATTCAGTGTGACCAGAAAGTCTCTTTCATCCTGGAGATGACCAATATCCTGTTTATTCACACGTCCAAGTTGGAGCCTGTCTCTGTCTTTTAAACTGCAGCCTGTCGTTGTAGTTCTTGCCCAATTGTCCCAGAGTACTTTACAAATTGCCATTTTAGATGGCTCATTTGGCTACAGCACACAGGTCAGAAATGCCAGTTTGGCACCAGGGCAGGGGGATCCTTGTGGGAGCTTCATGGGGTTACTTATTTGTGGTGATGGGGAGGTGTGGACCTGGGAGTAGTGGGGATGCTAGTACTGACTGTTTGGTTTGGTTGCGGGAGGGGTGGTGAAGGGGTCCGATGCCAGTGATGATTGGTGGTGGAGGGTGGGGAAAGGATCTGATGCTGACGATGACTGTTGGTATTGGGGGATAGGAGAAAGGAAGGGTTGAGAGAAAAAGGATGATGCCGGTTTTGATTGCAAGGTGATAGTGCTGGCTCTGATTGTTGTGGGGGGGGGGGGGGGGGTGCGGTTGGCGGCAGGTGGTGTCCTCGAGACCACAGTGGTGAGGGGGGGCAGGAGATAGTTCATTTTTCCTGATTGAGATCAGGGTGTCCCAGTGCAGTTGACTTCACTGCCATGTTTAAGCACTGCCCCTCCAAATGATGGCATGATACACACCTCCCTGTTTTTTGTTGACAAAGTGCTATCAGATCTGGAGAGAAAACCTGCCTGTTTCTCTGGATGTGGAGATGCCGGCGTTGGACTGGGGTAAACACAGTAAGAAGTCCCAACACCAGGTTAAAATCCAACAGGTTTATTTGGTAGCAAAAGTCACTCGCTTTTGGAGCAGCATTCTGAAAGTTAGTGGCTTTTGCTATCAAATAAACCTGTTGGACTTTAACCTGGTGTTGAGAGACTTCTTACTGTGTTTCTCTGGAGCCAATTTAGTATGGCCAATTAACCTAACCCGCACATCTTTGAACTGTGGAGGAGGAAACCAGAGCACTGACCTGTGAACTCCATAAAGAAAACAAGACATGGCAATACCCCCTTCCCCACTTTCCTGAACTCCCAAGCACTCAGAATAAAATGGCACTCCAAATGACCTAAAACTTTCAGAAAGTTGTCCACAGGCAGACAAACAGAATTCTGTCGTTATTACCACCCATGGCCATAACAAAAGATAATTTTTATAAGGAAGTCAGCCAGTCAATAACAGTATTACTTGTCAAGAAAGTCAAAGCAGAAATATCCACTCAAATGATCAGGTACCAACATTGAAAACAACTCAAAAATGACAAATGCCACACTTGTGGAAGTATCCACATTGGTCTCCTCAACCACCAGCAAAAATCTACCATACAAAACTATCTTCTTCCCAACAGATTTGCTGTCTGTCCAGCATCTGATGTATATGGAAAAATGACACCCAGGGAAAAGAGAATCATGAAGTAGCGAATGATTACACCACAGAGGAAGGAAGCTCTGAAAATGAAAGCAAAGCCAAGGTTTTTCACCATCCCACAGAATTACAAAATACATAAAGACTCTCTTATGCAGCTCAGCTAAACCCCCTCCCCAGCTATTTCCCCATACTGCTTCCACATCTAGAAATCCTATAGTGCAGAGGGATGCCACCTGGTCCATCAAGCCTGCACCAACAATCTCAGTAAGAGGTCTAACACCAGGTTAAAGTCCAACAGGTTTATTTGGTTAGCACCCGATAATAAAAATAAACCTGTTGGACTTTAACCTGGTGTTGTTAGACTTCTTACTGTGTTTACCCCAGTCCAACGCCGGCATCTCCACATCATGACCAACAATCTCACCCAAGCCACATCCCCACAACCCTATGTATTCACCCTCTGTCAATCCCCCTTACACTAAGGGGGCAATCTATCATGGCCAATCCATCTAACCCACACATCTTTGGACAGGAGGAGGAAACCCATGCAGACACAGGGATATTGTGCAAACTCCACACAGACAGTCATCCGAGGCTGGAATTGAACTCGGGTCCCTGTCGCTGTGAGGTAGCAGTGCTAACCACTGTGCCACCGTGCTGCCCCTTCATTTTTGTTTTCATTCTAGATGCCCATCCAATTCCTATTTGAAAGTTCAAATTGGATCTGTCTGCATCATATTCTCAAGCAATGACCTGGAACACTAACTACTTAAAAATGATTTTTGTCATGTGGCCAAACAGGCCATCTAAAATGGCGATTTGTAAAGCACTCTGGGACAATTGGGCAAGAACTAAAACAACAGGCTGCAGTTTAAAGACAGAGACAAACAGGCTGCAACCCTGATGTGTGAATCCACAGGATATGCGTCATCTCCAGGATCAAAGAGACTTTCTGGTCACACTGGGTATTTTGTTGTGGAGATGCCGGCGTTGGACTGGGGTGAACACAGTAAGAAGTCTCACAACACCAGGTTAAAGTCCAGCAGGTTTATTTGGTAGCAAATACCATAAGCGTTCGGAGCGCTGCTCCTTCGTCAGATGGAGTGGAAATGTGCTCTCAAACAGTGCAAACAGACACAAAATCAAGTTGCAGAATACTGATTAGAATGCGAATCCTACAGCCAGCCAGGTCTTATGCCCTTATGTCTGGTAAACACTGGTGTTTACCAGACATAAGGGCACCGTGACCCCTTATTTGGGAGGGAGGTATGTGACCTACGTGCCCCCAGCACCTGCAGACATGGCCGTTGGGGACACACCGAGATTGGTGTGGCAGCACCTGATTGGGCTTTATCAATCAGGGTGATCAAGTCCTGATCGATTGATTGGCAATGGCCAAAAGGGGTGCGAAACCCAACAGGGTATAAAGGGTGCTGCGCAACCAAGAATCTCTCTCTCTGACCCCATGAATGGGCTACAACAACGGTGACCATCGCCAGCGACGACCAGCACAAGGAGAGCCACCACACCCGAGAAGGAAGGAAGGAAGACCAGAGCCAGAGTGCCAGACCAGACTACCAAGACCAGCGCACAGATAAAGGCCAATATCTGCTTGGGTACTTGCCGGTCACGCAAAGTCAAGTCAAGGTCTCATATTGGACTTGAGTATTTTCCTGCAAGATAACTTATCGTTGGTTGGGTGGGTGATTATTGATTGTATGGGTTTAAATAAATATTGGTTGTACTAATAAGACGTCTACTCGTAGTTATTTGTCCACTGTATAAGGGTTAAAACAGACTGTGCGGCAGATAAGAGGCAACAATGTCATTATTGGTTCCTTGTCAAAGATTTTCAATCAGCATTCCTTGTTCTCAACTCTGTCAATGGGAAAGGTTTCTCCATGATGGCTCATAATTTTGGGCACCCCCAACAGATCTCCTCCGGAGAAAAATCTCAGCTTCTTCACATAAATGCTCTTCCCGAGAAATCATCTCTGCACATTTATGAAAGCTTTCACATCATTCCTAAAGTGCCACGAATAGAATTAGATATAATACTCCCGTTGAGGCAGGATCAAATTTATAAAAGTCCATCATTATTTCCTTGCTTTTGTCCTCTGTGCTACTATTTAGAAAGCTCAATCTTTAATGATCATTTCTAGAAGCTTCCGTTCTGCCAAGGATAAACTAATTAGCCTGTAGTTGCTAGGTTTGTCGCGACAGCTTTTTAGAGTCAGGAGGTTTACAGCATGGAAACAGGCCCTTCCACCCAACTTATCCATGTTGCCCTTTTTTTTAAACCCCTAAGCTAGTCCCAATTGCCGACATCCCTCTAACCCATGTAACTGTCCAAAACACTTTTCAAAAGACAATTGTTCCTGCTTCTACTACTACCTCTGGCAGCTTGTTTCAGACACTCACCACCCTCTGAAAAAATTGCCCCTCTGGACACTTTTGTACATCTCCCCTCTCACCTTAAACCTATGCACTCTAGTTTTAGACTCCCTTACCTTTGGGAAAAGATATTGACTATCTAGCTGATCTGTGCCCCTCATTATTTTATAGACCTCCACAAGATCACCCCTCAGCCTTCTATGCGAGAGAAAAAAGTTCCAGTCTATTCAGCCTCTCCTTATAACTCAATCCATCAAATCCCAGTAGCATCCTAGTAAATCTTTCCAGTTTAATAATATCCTATCTATAATAGGGTGACCAGAACTGTACACAGTATTCCAAGTGTGGCCTTACCAATGTCTTGTACAACTTCAAGATGTCCCAACTCCTGTATTCAATGTTCTGACCAATGAAACCAAGCATGCCGAATGCCTTCTTCACCACTCTGTCCACCTGTGACTCCACTTTCAAGGAGCTATGAACCTGTACCCATAGATCTTTGTTCTGTAACTCTCCCCAATGGCCTCCCATTAACTGAGTGTGTACGTACCATTTGAAATTCTTCAATCTGCTGCTGTCCTCTTGTACAAAGATTAAATCTCTCAATGCCAGGTTAAAGTCCAACAGGTTTATTTGGTAGCACGAGCTTTTGGAGCACTGCCGTGTGAGATAGAATCCCTACAGTGCAGAAGGCCATTTGGCCCATAGAGTCTGCATGAACCACAATCCCACCCAAGCCCTATTCCCGTAACCCCACCTATTTAGCCTGCCAGTCCTCTGACAGGGTCAATTTAGCATGGCCAATCAACCTAACCCACACATCTTTGGACTGTGGGAGGAAACCCATGCAGACACAGGGAAAATGTCCGTCTGTGTGGAGTTTGCACAGTTACCCAAGGTCAGAATTGAACCCGGGTCCCTGGTGCTGTGAGGTAGCAGTGCTCGCCACCCACTAGAGGAATCCAAGAGATCGCACTGTAGGAGCCTTGAGATTCTTGCTCCCTGTGTGGATGAAAGCAAGGACTGTAGGGAGGATGAGCAAACTGACCATAGCATCATGGTTTAGAGAGCCATTTCAAGTTAAATGTATTTGATGTTGGAGACAGTGTAGCCAGGGGAATAGATACTGTTCTCTGCAGCCAGAATTGAGTCTGGAAAGCTGTGCTGTCTGCCTGTGCCAGGGTTTGGGACATCTGCTCTGGGCTGGAGAGGAACATGAAATGGGAGGGGGGAGGATGCTGTGGTTACAGTCCATACAGGTACCAATGACAGATGAATAAAATAGAATCCTTACAATGCAGCAGGCGGCCATTTGGCCCCTCAAATCTGCACTGACTCAACAGAACAAGGAAGAGGGCTCTGTAAATTAACAGAACCTCCAAGGTTATAATCGCTGGATTATCCAAACCGCGTGCAAATTGGCAAAAGGTACAAAGGTGTAGCTCAAAGACTGTTGTGGGAGGAGTGGTTTTGGTTCGTGGGGCACTCGGATCAGTACTAGGGAAAGTACTGATGGGACGGTCTACATCTGAACCATGCTGGGAGCAGTGTTTTGTGGCCCATGTAAGTTTAAGTTTGTTTATTAGTATCACAAGTAGGCTTACATTAACACTTCAATCAAGTTACTGTGGAAATCCCCTAGTCGCCACACTCCAGTGCCTGTTCCGGTACACGGAGGGAGAATTTAGCAAGGCCAATGCACCCAAGCAGGACGTCTTTCAGACTGTGGGAGGAAACCAAAGCACCCGGAGGAAATCCAGACATGGGGAGAACATGTGGACTCCACACAGACAGTGACCGAAGCCAGCAATCGAACCCAGGTCTCTGGCCCTGTGAGGCATCAGTGCTAACCACTGTCACCGAACTATATTGTGGGGGTGAGGGTTCAGTTGCCTGGAAAATCAGGAAGTTAAAGATAATGAAAGTAAGAGTGCAAGTTAGTGATAAGTCAGTGTCAACAGAAAGCAAATGGTAGTGACAGATCGTATGAAAGTCATATTGCACCAAGGATTAACACGAGGGAAATTGGATAATAAAACAAAGTTAAAAGGCTTTGTTTGTATCTGAATGCACAAAAGCATTCAGAATAAAATCAATGAGTTAGCAGTGCAAATAGACAAATTAAGGTGGATTGGCTATGCTAAATTTCCTCTAGTGTCCAAGCGGCAGCAGGGTGGCAGTGGTTAATATTGCTACCTCAGAGCCAGGGACGTGGGTTCAAATCCTGGCTTGCATCACTGTCTATGCAGAGTCTGCACATTCTCTCCATGTCTGTAGGGGTTTCCTCCAGATGCTCCAGTTCTCCAGTCACCCCCCCACACAGTCCGAAAGACATCCTGGTTAGGTGCATTGGCTATGCTAAATTCTCCCTCAGTGTACCTGAGCAGGCACCCGAGTGTGGTGACTAGAGGATTTTCATAGTAACTTCATTGCTGTGTTAATGTAAGCCTACTTGTAACACTAATAATCTTTTAAAAATGTGAAGGTTAGGGGGAATTGGTGGAGTTGCAGGCATGGACCGGGGTAAGATGCCCTGTTGGAAAGTCGGTACAGATTTGATGAGTTGAATGGCCTCTTTTTGCATTGTGGAGTTTCAATAATTCTATGAAATGGGTATGATTTAAGTGATGACTGAGGCATGCAAGCCAGGTGTGGGAATTGAATATCCAAGGGTACTCAAGATAGCTTTATTAAGGAAGACATTGATTTGATTTATTGTCACATGTATCAGTATACAGTAAAAAGTATTGTTTCTTGCACGCTATACAGACAAAGCATGCCAGACAGAGAAGGAAAGGAGAGAGTGCAGAACGTAGTGTTACTGTCAGATATGGTGTAGAGAAAGATCAACTTAATACAAGGTCGGTACACTCAAAAGTCTGATGGCAGCAGGGAAAAAACATCGAACCAAAGAGAGGAGCAGGAGGAGATTTGCCATTCATTACGATCATGGCTGATCATCCAACTCAATAGCCTAATCCTGCTTTCTCCCCATAACCTTTGATCTGATTCACCCCAAGTGCTATATCTAGCCACCTCTTGAATACATTCAATGTTTTGGCATCAACTACTTCCTGTGGTAATGAATTCCACAGACTCACCACTCTTTGGGTGAGGAAACGGGCAGCACAGCTTCACAGCTCCAGGGATCTGGGTTCAATTCCCGGCTTGGGTCACTGTCTGCGTGGGATTTCTCCGGGTGCTCCGGTTTCCTCCCACAGTCCAAAGATGTGCTGGTTAGGTTTATTGGCCATGCTAAAATTGCTCTCAGTGGGATGCGTAGGTTAGAGGGATTAGTGGGCAAATATGTAGGGATATGGGGTAGGGCCTGGTGGGATTGTGGTCGGCACAGACTCGATGGGCCGAATGGCCTCTTTCTGTGCTGTAGGATTTCTAAGATTCTAAGAAATGTCTCCTCATCTCAATCCTGAATCATCTACCCCGAATTCTCAGACTGTAATCTCTGGTTCTGGACTCCCTCATCATTGAGAAAATCCTTTCTGCATCTACCCTAACCTAGTCAATCTCTCCTCATACATCAGTCCTGTCACCCCCAGAATCAGCCTGGTAAACCTTCACCGCACTCCCTTGAGAGCAAGAACATCCTTCCTCAGAAAAGGAAGACCAAAACCGCACACATTATTATTAGGAAGTAAATGGAAAGTGGGAGGCCTTCAAAGGAGAAATTGTGAGAGTGCAGAGTTTGTATGTTCCTGTCAGGATTAAAGGCAAAGTAAATAGGAATAAGGAACCTTGGTTCTCGAGGGAGATTGTAACACTGATTAAGAGGAAGAGAGAGTTGTATGAAATGTACAGGCAGCAAGGAACACATCAGATGCTCGAGGAGTATAAAAAGTGCAAGAAGCTACTTAAGTGGGAAATCAGGAGGGCTAAAAGACATGAGGTTGCTTTGGCAGACAGAGTGAAGGAAAATCCAAAGAGCTTCTATAGGTATGTTAGGAGCAAAAGGATAGTGAGGGATAAAATTGGTCCTCTTGAAGACCAGAGTTATAGACTGTGTATGGAACCAAAAGAGAAGGGGGAGATACTAAATGGTTTTTTTGCATCCGTATTTACTAAGGAAACGGGCATGGAGTCTACGGAAATAGGGCAAACTGGTAGGGAGGTCATGGAACCTTTATAGATTAAAGGGGAGGAGGTGCTCGCTGTCTTGAGGCAAATCAGAGTGGATAAATCCCCAGGACCGGACAGGGTATTCCCACGGACCTTGAGGGAAGCTAGTGTTGAACTTGCAGGGGCCCTGGCAGACATATTTAAAATGTCAGTATTCACGGGGGAGGTGCCGGATGATTGGAGGGTGGCTCATGTTGTTCCGTTGTTTAAAAAAGGTTCCAAAAGAAATCCGGGAAATTATAGGCCAGTAAGTTTGACGTCGGTGGTGGGCAAGTTATTGGAAGGTGTGATAAGGGATAGGATCTACAAATATTTGGATAGACAGGGACTTATTAGGGAGAGTCAACATGGCTTTGTGCGTGGTAGGTCATGTTTGACCAATCTATTAGAGTTTTTCGAGGAGGTTACCAGGAAAGTGGATGAAGGGAAGGCGGTGGATGTTGTCTACCTGGATTTCAGCAAGGCCTTTGACAAGGTCCCTCATGGGAGGTTAGTTAGGAAGGTTTAGTCACTAGGTATTAAGACTTACCTGGATAGTCACATGAGCAGCCTGGGAATGGAGGGATACAAACGATTGGTCTAGTTGGACCAAGGAGCGGCACAGGCTTGGAGGGCTGAAGGGCCTGTTTCCTGAGCTGTACTGTTCTTTGTATACATGGGTGGTAGTAAATTGGATAAGACACTGGCTCAATGGAAGAAGCCAGAGTGGTTGTGGAGGATTGCTTCTCTGAATGGAGGCCTGTGACTAGTGGTGTGCTGCAGGGATCGGTGTTGGGTCCATTGTTGTTTGTCATCTATATCAATGATCTGGATGATAATGTGGTCAATTGGATCAGCAAGTTTGCTGATGATACAAAGATTGGAGGTGTAGTGGACAGTGAGGAAGGTTTTCAAAGCTTGCAGAGGGATTTGGACCAACTAGAAAAATGGGCTGAAAAATGGCAAATGGAATTTAACGCAGACAAGTGTGAGATATTGCACTTTGGGAGGACAAACCAAAGTAGAACGTACAGGGTAAATGGTAGGACTCTGAAGAGTGCAGTTGAACAGAGGGATCTGGGAATACAGGTACAGAATTCCCTAAAAGTGACGTCACAGGTGGATAGGGTCGTAAAGAGTGCCTTTGGTACATTGGCCTTTATAAATCAGAGTATCGAGTATAAAAGTTGGAGTGTTATGGTAAGGTTATATAAGACATTGGTGAGGCCGAATTTGGAGTATTGTGTACAGTTTTGGTCACCTAGTTACAGGAAGGATGTAAATAAGGTTGAAAGAGTGCAGAGAAGGTTCACAAGGATGTTGCCGGGACTTGAGAAGCTGAGTTACAGAGAGAGATTGAATAGATTGGGACTTTATTCCCTGGAGCGTAGAAGATGGAGGGGAGATTTGATAGAGGTGTAAAAGATTTTGATGGGTATAGATAGAGTGAATGCAAGCAGGCTTTTTCCACTGAGGCTAGGGAAGAAAGAAACCAGAGGGCATGGGTTAAGGGTGAAAGGAGAAAAGTTTAAAGGGAATATTGGGGGGGGCTTCTTCACGCAGAGAGTGGTGGGAGTGTGGAATGAGCTGCCAGATAAAGTGGTAAACTTTTAACATTTAAGAAAAACTTGGACGGGTTCATGGACGAGAGGGGTGTGGAGGGATATGGTCCAAGTGCAGGTCAGTGGGACTAGGCAAAAAATGGTTCGGCACAGCCAAGAAGGGCCAAAAGGCCTGTTTGAGCTGTGATTTTCTATGGTTCTAGGTGTGGCCTCACCAAGGCCCACTATAATTGAAAAGAAGCTGTTCGGGTTAGTTGGTACACGTTCAGACTTTTGTATCTTTTTCCCAATGGAAGAGAGTATGTCTGGGGTGTGTGGGGCCCTTGGTTACGCTGGCTGCTTTATTGAGGCAGTGGGAAGTGTAGACAAAGTCAATGGATGGGAGGCTCGTTTGCGTGATGGGCTGAGCTTCATTCATGACCTTTTGTAGTTTTTTTTGCAGTCTTGGCAGAGCAGGAACTATACCAAACTGATGCACCATAGAAAGCATTCTCTGGTTGTATCTGAAAGTCAGAGCAGACATGCCAAATTTCCTTAGCCTCTGGAGAAAGTAGAGGTGTTGATGGGCTTTCTTAAATATAGCATTGGCATGGAAGGATCAGGACAGATTGTTGATTATCTGGACGCCTAGAAACTTGAAGCTCTTGACCATCTCCACTTCATCCTTGTTCATGAAGACAGGAGCATGTCCTCCACTACTTTTCCTGAAGTCGATGACAATCTCCTTCATTTTGTTGACATGGAAGGAGAGATTATTGTTGTTGCACCAGTTCACCAGATTCTGTCTCTTTCCTGTATCCAGTCTCATCATTGTTTGAGATCTGACCTATTACTGTGTCAGCAGCAAGCTTGAAAATGGAGTTGGAGGGGAATTTAGCCACACAGTCATAAGTGTATAAGGAGTATAGTAAGTGGCTGAGGACAGAGCCTTGTGGGGCACCAGTGTTAAGGATGATCATGGAGGAGGTGTTGTCACCTATCTTTACTGATCAGTATTGTAGTGAGAAATTATATAAGCACTGGAGTTCAAGATGTAGAATCATTTAGAAATAAGAAATAGCAAGTGAAATAAATCCCCAGTGGGGGTAATCTATGTAGGTCTCCAAACAGCTGTTCTGCAGTGGGACTCAGTATATGCCAAGAAATGCTGAGGTCTTGCAAGAAAGGTACAGCATGGAAGCAAGCTTTTCTAGATTTGGTAGTATGCAGAGTTAGGGCTAATAAATGATCAGTTAAGGATCGTCTAAGGAAGAGTGATCGTAGCATGCTAGAATATCAAATTCAGTTTGAGAGCAAGAAACTGGAGTCCCACACTTAGCATTCTGGAATTAAACAACAGTAGCTACCAGAGGCATGAGGATAGATTTGACTGTAGTGGACATGGCAGGAAGACTAAAAGGACAGTTGATGAACAGTGGCAGGTATTTAAGGAGTCATTCAAGACCTCCCAACCAAAATATATCACAGAGAGGAGGAAAAGTGGTAAGGGGGAAGACTAGTTTTATGAAGGGTAAATGTTTTACTAATTTTCTTGAGATCTTTGAAGTAGTAACAAGCAAGGTGGATAATGGGCATCCTGTAGATGTAGTTATATCTAGACTTCCAGAAGGCAATTGATAAGGTGCCATGCAAAAGATTTGTTCACATGGGATTTGGAATAATTTATTAGCTTGGATAGAGGATTGGCTAACCAACAGAAAGTAGAAAGATGAGATAAATGGATCTTTTTCTCATTGGCAAGATGTGGATTTCCATAGGTTAGGTTGATTGGCCATGCTAAAATTGCCCCTTAGTGTCCTGAGATGTGTAGGTTAGAGGGATTGTGGTCGGTGCAGACTTGATGGGCCAAATGGCCTCTTTCTGTACTGTAGAGTTTCTATGATTGGGTTCGGTTCTTGGGGCCCCAACTATTTTAAATCTATATCAACGACTTGGATGCAGGGATAGTAGATACTCTAGCCAAATTTGCAGGTGACACTAAAACAGGTGGGATAAGAAGTTACAATGAAATAAAAATTTACAAATGGATATAGTTAGGTTAAGTGAATGGGGCAAAATTTGGCAGATGGAGTTCAACGTGGATCACCACGAGTTCTCTATTTTGGTAGGGAATAATTACAAAGACAAATTATTACCCAAATGGTGTGGAGGGAAGTTAACATAGAACAGTACAGCACAGTACAGGCCCTTCGGCCCTCGATGTTGTGCCGAGTTTTGTCCAAAACCAAGATCAAGCTATCCCACTCCCTATCATTCTGGTGTGCTCCATGTGCCTATCCAATAATCACTTGAAAGTTTCTAAAGTGTCCAACTCCACTATCACAGCAGGCAGTCCATTCCACACCCCAATCACTCGGAGTAAAGAACCTACCTCGGACATCCCTCCTATATCTCCCACATGAACCTTATAGTTATGCCCCCTAGTAACAGCTACAGCCACTCGAGGAAATAGTCTCTGAACGTCCACTCTATCTATCCCCCTCATCATCTTATAAACCTCGATTAAGTCGCCTCACAACCTCCTCCGCTCTAAAGAGAAAAGCCCTAGTTCCCTCAACCTTTCCTCATAAGACCTACCCTCCAAACCAGGCAGCATCCTGGTAAATCTCCTCTGCACTCTTTCCAATGCTTCCACGTCCTTCTTATAGTGAGGTGAACAGAACTACACACAATATTCCAACTGTGGTCTCACCAAGGTCCTGTACAGTTGCAGCATAACCCCATGGCTCTTAAACTCAAACCCCCTGTTAATAAATGCTAACACACTATAGGCCTTCTTCACAGCTATCCACTTGAGTGGCAACCTTCAGAGATCTGTGGATATGAACCCCAAGATCTCTGTTCCTCCACATTCCTCAGAACCCTACCTTTTACCCTGTAATCCGCATTCAAATTTGTCCTACCAAAATGAATCACCTCGCACTTATCAGGGTTAAACTCCATCTGCCATTTTTCGGCCCAGCTCTGCATCCTGTCAATGTCTCTTTGCAGCCTACAACAGCCCTCCACCTCATCCACTACTCCACCAATCTTGGTGTCATCAGCAAATTTACTGACCCACCCTTCAGCCCCCTCCTCCAAGTCATTGATAAAAATCACAAATAGCAGAGGACCTAGCACTGATCCCTCTGGTACACCGCTGGTAACTAGTCTCCAGTCTGAAAATTTTCCATCCACCACCACTCTGACTTCTATGAGATAGCCAATTACTTATCCAATCAGCCAAATTTCCCTCTATCCCACACCTCCTTACTTTCTTCATGAGCCTACCAAGGGGAATCTTATCAAATGCCTTACTAAAATCCATGTATACGACATCAACTGCTCTACCTTCATCTACACACTTAGTTACCTCCTCAAAAGAATTCAATCAAATTTGTGAGGCAAGACTGCCCCTTCACGAATCCGTGTCGACTATCCTGGATTAAGCTGCATCTTTCCAAATGGTCATAAATCCTATCCCTCAGGACCTTTTCCATTAACTTACCGACCACCGAAGTAAGACTAACCAGCCTATAATTGCCAGGGTCATTCCTATTTCCTTTCTTGAACAGAGGAACAACATTCACCGCTCTCCAGTCCTCTGGCACTATCCCCGCGGACAGTGAGGGCCCAAAGATTGAAGCCAAAGGCTCTGCAATCTCATCCCTTGCCTCCCAAAGAATCCTAGGATATATCCCATCTGGCCCAGGGGACTTATCGACCCTCAGGTTTTTCAAAATTGCAAATACATCTTCCCTCAGAACATCTACCTCCTCCAGCCTATCAGCCTGTATCTCACACTCATCCTCAAAAACATGGCCCCCCTCCTTGGTGAACACTGAAGAAAAGTATTCATTCATCGCCTTTCCATCTCTTCTGACTCCATGCGCAAGTCCCCACTACTGTCCTTGACCGGCCCTAACCTCACCCTGGTCATTCTTTTATTTCTCACATAAGTGGACAATCTATTAGGATGGTGGTTGATACTGGTGCTGCTGTATCTTCAATTCTTCAGACTATATACCAACAGCAGCTGAAACATCATTTAGAAGGAATTGATGTGAATTTTACAAGGACATACACACAAGAGATCATGTCATTAGAAGGTTACATCATGGTCAGTGGGGTTACCTCTCCATTTGATCTGTGGCAATTTTCCAGCTCTATTTGGGAGATCATGGTTAGAGAAGTAAAGCTGAACTAATGTGCTGTCAACAGCTTGGTGGATGCCAAAACAAACCTGCAGGGCCTTCTGAATAAATACAAGAGTGTATTTGAAGAGACACTTGGTTCACTGGAGGAAGTTCAACTCAAACATGGCTGAGGGAGGGACAGAACTGGCAGCTTAATGTTCCAGGATATAGGTGGAGGAAAGAAAGGAGGGGGAGTTACATTTTTGATTAGGGGGAACATCACAGCAATAGTCAGATGAAATAACAAAGGGATCACTCAACAAGACTGTGGATGGAACTAGGAAATAAGAAGTGGATGGTGACCTTATTGGGGTTGTACTATAAGTCCTCAAATAGTCAATGGGAATTAGAAGAACAAAAATGCAAGGAGATTTGCAGGAGTTGTTATTGCAATATTTGCAGGGTTGTTAAAGTTGGGGATTTTAATTTTCCTAACAAACTGGGATTGCCAGTTTTAAGGGCTTAAATGGAATGGAATTTGTTAAATGTATTCGGGAAAGTTTCTTCAGGTAGAATGTGGATGGTCCTACTCAGTAAAGGGCAAAGCTTGAACTACTCTTGGGAAATAGGGCAGAATAAGTGACAGGTGGTGGTGGAGACCACTTTGGGACCGATAACCATAGTTCTATTAATTTTAAAATAGTTATGGAAAGAGACAAAAGTGATCCACTGGTGCAAGTTCTAAATTGGGGCAAGGCAAATTAGGCAGGAACTTGCAATAGTTTACTGGAGTAGCTTGTTTGAGACCAAAGGGACCTCTGGCAAGTGGGAGGCCTTCAAAAGTGAAATAGCGAGAGTTCAGGATCTATATGTTCCTGTTAGACTGAATAGCAAGGCTGGAAGAAGTAGCGAACCCTGGATGACAAAACATTGAGGTTTTGACCAGGAAAAAAAGAGGCATGGCTCGGGTATAAGCAAGTGGAATCCAGGGATTCCTGGAGGTGCACAGGAGTATACTGAAGGAGGACATTAGAGGGCAAAAAGGGGGCATGAGGTAGCTTTGGTTGAGAGGACTAAGGTGAACCCAAAAGGGATTCTTTAGGTATATTGAAAGGAAAAAGAACTAGAGAGAATAAGATCCCTCAAGGACCAAAGTGGAACTACAGGAGATGGGCAAGGTTCGCAATGAATATTTCTCCCCTGTTTACTGTGGAGAAAGGCAAGACGACTTGGGAACCTGGGAAAGTTAGTGGCAATATATTGGGGACAGTTCAGATTGCTGTAGAGGTGGTAATAGATACATTAAAATATATGGAGGTGGATAAATCTCTTGGCCTTGACCAGGTATATCCAAGACTACTGTGAGGCTAGAGAAGAAATTGCGGGAGCCCTGGCTGAGATATTTGCGATGTGGAGATGCCAGCGTTGGACTGGGGTAAACACAGTAAGAAGTTTAACAACACCAGGTTAAAGTCCAACAGGTTTATTTGGTAGCGAAAGCCACACAAGCTTTCGGATGTCATGTCGATGAGAGCTCCGAAAGCTTGTGTGGCTTTTGCTACCAAATAAACCTGTTGGACTTTAACCTGTTGTTAAACTTCTTAGAGATATTTGCATCATTGTTAGCCACAGGTGAGATACCAGAAAACTGGAGGGTAGCATATGTTGTGTTATTTAAGAAGGGCTGCAAAGAAAAACCTGGGAATTGTAGATCTGTGGTAGATAAGTTACGAGAGATGATCCTGAGGGATAAGATAAACAGGCATTTGGAAAGACAGGGTTTGATTAGGGGTAGTCAACATTGCTTTGTACATGGGAAATCATGCTTTACAAATTTGTTGGAGTTCTTTGATGAAGTGACCAGGAATGTTACTCTCTCAGTATTCACCAAAGAGAAGGACTTGATGGATGAGGAGCCTAGGGTAGGGTGTGTAGATATTCTGGGTCATGTCGATATCAAAAAGGTGGTATTGGGCTTCTTAAAAAGCACTAAAGTAGGTAAGTCCTCAGGGCCTGATGGAATCTACACCAGAATACAGAGGGAGGCAAGGGGTGGAAATTGCTGGGGCCTTGGCAGAAAGTTTTGTATCCTCATTGGCTACAGGTGAAGTTCCAAAGGACTGGAGAATAGCCAATGTTGTTCCATTGTTTAAGAACAGCAGCAGGGATAATCCAGGAAATTAATAGGCCGGTGAGCCTTACGTCAGTGGTAGGGAAATTGAAAAAAGATTCACTCATTTGGAAACAAATGAACTTAGTGATAGACAGCATGGTTTTGTGAAGGGGAAGTCATTCCTCACTAACTTGATCAAGTTTTTCGAGGAAGTGACAAAGACAATAGATGAGGGCAAGGCAGTAGATGTTGTCTACATGGACTTCAGTAAAGTCTTTGACAAGGTACCTCATGGTCGACTGGTACGAAAGGTGAAGTCACATGGGATCAGCGGAGAGCTGGCAAGATGGAAACAGAAATGGCTTGGCCATAGAAGACAGAAGGTAGCAGTAGAGGGGTGCTTTTCTGAATGGAAGGCTGTGACTCGCTGTGTTCCACAGGGATCAGTTCTGGGACCTTTGTTAGAACATAGAACAGTACAGCACAGAACAGGCCCTTTGGCCCACGTTGTTGTGCCGAGCTTTGTCTGAAACACAATTTCTTCCCTAGCCTCACAGTAGTCTTGGATATACCTGGTCAAGGCCAAGAGATTTATCCACCTCCATATATTTTAATACATCTACTACCACCTCTACAGCAATCAGAACTGTCGCCAATATATTGCCACTAACTTTCCCAGGTTCCCAAGTCGTCTTGCCTTTCTCCACAGTAAACAGGGTTGTTTGTAGTATATATAAAAATGATTGAGGAAACTGGAGCTTGTCTGATTAGTAAGTTCACAGACAACACAAATTGGTGGAGTCGCGGATAGTGAAGAGGATTGTCAGAGGATACAGCAAGATTTCAACCGGTTGGAGACATGGGCAGAGAAATGGCAAATGGAGTTTAATCTGGACAAGTGTGAGAATACATTTTGGAAGGTCCAGTGCATGTAGGAATCATACAGTAAGTGGTAGAACCCTTAGGAGTATTGACAGGCAGAGAAATCTGGGCATACATGTCCACCAATCGAGGTTTTCCAGGATGTTGCCTGGTCTGGAGGGTATTAGCTATGAGGAGGGGTTGGATAAACTTGGTTTGTTCTCATAGAATCATAGAAACCCGACAGTGCAGAAGGAGGCCATTCGGCCCATCGAGTCTGCACCGACCACAATCCCACCCAGGCCCTACCCCCACACATTTTACCCACTAATCCCCCCAACCTACACATCTCAGGACTCTAAGGGGCAATTTTTAACCTGGCCAATCAACCTAACCTGCACATCTTTGGACTGTGGGAGGAAACCGGAGCACCCGGAGGAAAACCACGCAGACACAAGGAGAATGTGCAAACTCCACACAGACAGTGACCCAAGCCAGGAATCGAACCCGGGACCCTGGAGCTGTGAAGCAGCAGTGCTAACCACTGTGCTACCGTGCCAAACAGAGGTTGAGGGGTGACCTGAAAGGTCTACAAGATTATGAAGAGCATGGACAGTGGATAGTCAGATGTTCTTTCCTAGGGTAAAAAAAGTCAAGTTCGAAGGGACATAGATTTAAGGTGCATGGGGAAAAATGTAGAGGAGGTGGGTGAGACAAGTTTTTTTTTTAAATGCACAGAAGGTGGTGAATGTCTGGAGCGCACTGCATGGGGAGGTGGTGGGGGCAGGTACGATTGCAGCATTTAAGGGGCAACTAGACAAATACATGAATAGGATGGGAATGGAAGGATACAAACTAAGTGCATACAGTTTTAGTTTAGGCAGGCATCATGATCAGCGCAGGCTTGGTGGGCCAAAGGGCCTGTTCTGTGCTGTACTTTTTTGTTCTTGGTTGATGAGGGCAGAGCGGTAAATGTAGTCTATATGGATTTCAGCAAGACCTTTGACAAAGTTCCACATGGAAGGCTGCTCTGGAAAGTTAGATCACATGGAATCTAGGCAGAGCAGGCAAATTGGATATACAATTGGCTTGATGGTAGGAAGCAGAGGGTTATGGTGGAAGGATGCTTGTCAGATTGGAGGCCTGTGACTAGTGGTGTGCCTCAGGGGTCAGTGCTGGACTCATTGCCGTTTATTTTCTTTATCATTTGGATGAGAATGTACAAGTCATATTCAGTGAATTTGGAGATGACACTAAAATGAATGGCAATGTAGACAGTGAAGAAGGTTATCCAAAATTGCAGTAGGATCTTGATAAGCTGGGTAAGTGGGCCAAGAAATGGCAAATGGAGTTCAATACAGATAAGTGTGAGGTGTTACATTTTAGAAAGTCAAATCAAGGTAGGACTTTAATGGTGAATGATAGGACCTTCATGGTGAATGATAGGACCTTAGGGAGTACGGGACCTGTTCAGGTGCACGGTTCTCTAGAGGTGGAATCACAGGTAGATAGGGCAGAGAAGGCGGCTTTTGGCATGCTGGCCTTCATCAGTCAAGGCATTGAGTATAGAAGTTGGAAAGTTATATTGCAGTTGTACAGGATGTTGGTGAGGTCACACCTGGAGTATTCTGTTCAGTTTTGGCTGCCTTGCTACAGATGTTATTAAAGTGGAGAGAATGCAGAAGAAATTTACAAGGATGTTGCCAGGATCAAGGGACCAAGTTACAGGAAGAAATTGAACAAGTTAGGACTTTTTTTCTTTGGAGCGTAGGAGACTAGGTGGTGAGCTTATAGAGGTGTATAAGATCTGAGGGGCATGGATAGGGTGAATGCACTTAGTCTTTTTCCCAGGCTTGGGAAATCGTGAACTGGAGGGCATAGGAACCCAAGGAGCAACTTTTTTTGTTTTACATGGGGTGCTACGTATGTGAAATGAGCTGCCGGAGGAAGTGGTTGAGGCAGCAACATTGACAAAACGCAAAAGGCATTTAGACAGATACATGGATAGGAAAGGTTTAGAGGGATACAGGCAAATGGGTTTAGCTTAGGTGGACTTTTGATCAGCATGGACCAGTTTGGGCCGAGGGGCCTGTTGCCGTGCTGTAGATTGTATGATTCTAAGAAGCCTAATAGTTAACCAAAAAGTCTCAAAACAAGAGCAGTGCCATATACACTTCATCCCAAGGTCAAAGGAGAATTAGTATGACTTGTTAACATTGGTGTGTTAGAGCCAGTTACAATGAGTGACTGAGCTAATCCCATCATACCTGTCATGAAACAATTGTTCAGTAGGTTTTTGCAGTGATTTTGTAACAACCATAAGTCCAATTGTGTGATCAATATCTGCTTGAAGATTTGTTTACTGGGTTATCAGGTGGGCAGAAATTCAGCAAGATTGATCTTTCACAAGCATGTTCTTATTTTCCCTCGTTCAGAGCAGGGAACAAGAATAGGAAAAGACAGTAAGGAGAAGGAAAGTGATAGGCAGAGAAAGCAAGGGCCAGAGTCAGATATGGACTGAGTAAAAAGTAGTAGGAAAGGGAAAAGAAATGTTAAAAGTTCTCACCTTAAGGTTTTGGAAACATTAGCATAGATGATGTGGAATTTGTATGGGTCGAGTTAAGAAACAACAAAGGCAAAAAACATTGGTGGGGATGGTATACAAACCACCAAACTGCAGTGGTATTGTTGGGAAAAGCATTAGACAGAAAATCAGATGCATATGTTAAAGGAACATCTGTGATTATGGGAGACTTTAATCTGCATATAGATTGGGAGAATCAAATTAGTTGCAGAGGAGGAATGTGTTGAGGAACAAACCATCTTGGACTGGGTGTTGTACAAAGAGAAAGCAAGAGTGACAAATGTTGTGCCTTTGATTAAAAGAGCTTCAGGGAAAAGCCTGGGAACTACAGGCCAGTGAGCCTCACATCTGTAATGAGTAAGTTGTTGGAAGGTATTTGGAGAGACAGGATCTACAGGCATTTAGAGATGCAAGGACTGATTAGGGACAGTCAGCATGGCTTTGTGAATGGAAAATCATGTCTCACAAATTTGATTGAGTTTTTTGAAGGGGTAACCAAGAAGGTAGATGAGGGCAGTGCAGTTGCCTACATGGACTTTGACAAGGTACCACATGGTAGGTTGTTGCATAAAGTTAAATCTCACGGGATCCAGGGGGAGGTATCTAAATGGATACAAAATTGGCTTCTTGACAGAAGCCAGAGGGTGATCGTAGAGGTTGTTTTGCAAACTGGAGGCCTGTGACCAGCGGTGTGCCTCAGGGATCAGTGCTAGTTCCACTGCTATTTATCATTTGGATGAGAATATAGGGGGCATGGTTAGTAAGTTTGCAGATGACACCAAGATTGGTGGTATAGTGGACAGTTAAGAAGGTTCTCTCAGATTGCAACAGGATCTTGATCAATTGGGCCAATGGGCTGATGAATGGCAGATGGAGTTTAATTTAGACAAATGAGAGGTGATGCATTTGGTAGATTGAACCAGGGCAGGACTTACTCTGTTAATGGTAGGGTGTTGGGGAGAGTTACAGAACAAAGAGATCTCGGGGTACATGTTTATAGCTCCTTGAAAGTGGAGTCACAGGTGGACAGAGTGGTGAAGGCGGCATTCAGCATGCTTGGTTTCATTGGTCAGAACATTGAATGCAGGAGTCGGGACATCTTGAAGTTGTATAAGACATTGGTAAGACCACACTTGCAATACTGTGTACAGTTCTGGTCACCCCCCCTATTATAGAAAGGATATTATTAAACTAGAAAGAGTGCAGAAAAGATTTACAAGGATGCTACTGGGACTTGATGGTTTTGAGTTACAAGGAGAGACTGGATAGACTGGAACTTTTTTCTTGTGTCGGAGGCTGAGGGGTGATCTTATGGAGGTTTATAAAATAATGAGGGGCACAGATCAGCTGGATAGTCAATACCTTTTCCCAAAGGTAGGGAGTCTAAAACTAGAGGGCATAGGTTTAAGGAGAGAGGAGAGATACAAATGGGTCCAGAGGGGCAATTATTTTCCAGAGGGTGGCGAGTGTCTGGAACAAGCTGCCAGAGGTAGTAGAGGCAGGTACAATTTTGTCTTTTAAAAAGCATTTCGATAGTGACATGGGTATAGAGAGATATGGGCCAAATGCAGGCAATTGGGATTACCTTAGGGGTTTAAAAAAAGGCAGCATGGACAAGTTGGGCTGAAGGGCCTGTTTCCATGCTGTAAACCTCTGACTCTGATTAGTTGACAATCTAGTTGTGCGAGAGCCCTTGGGGGACAAGTGACCATAATATGGTAGAATTATTTGCCAAGCTACATAGTAATTCAGTTGATTCTGAGACCAGGGTCCTGAATCTCAATAAAGGTAACTATGATGGTATGAGGCATGAATTGGCCGTGATGGACTTGGAAGTATTACCGAAAGGAAAGACAGTAGACAAGCAATGGCAGGCATTTAAATAGGTGAACTCCAGAAGTTGTTTATTCCTGTTTGGCACAAGAGTGGTAAGGGAATTGTGGCCAAAGTGTGGCTTACAAGGGCAATTAGAGATAGTATCAGATTCAAAGAAGAAGCCTACAAATTGACCAGAAAAGAGCAATAGGCCTGAGGATTGGGAGCAATTTAAAATTGCAAAAGAGGACCAAGGGATTGATTAAGAAGGGAAAAATAGGATATGAAAGTAAACTAGCAGGGAACATAGAAACTGACAGTAAAAGTTTCTATGGGTATGTAAAGAGAATGAATAATGTATCTCAAGTTCTAAAAAACCTTTTTAGTGAGGAACTAAAGGAAATCAGCATTAGTAGAGATATGGTTTTGGGGAAATTGATGGGATTGAAGATGGACAAATCTCCAGGTCCTGATAATCTTCATCCCAGAATATTTAAAGGAAGTGGCTCTGGAAATAATAGATCCACTGGTGATCATTTTCCAAAATTCTTTGGACTGGTTCCTACAGATTGGAAGGTAGTTAATGCAAGCCTATTATTCAAAAAAGGAGGTAGGGAGAAAACAGAACTATTGACCAATGAGCCTAATGTTGGAACGGGGGAAGTTGCTAGAGTCCATTTTCAAGGATTTCAGAATTCAACATTTGGAAGGCAGTGGTATAATCAGAAAGCCAGCACAGATTTACAAAAGGGGATTCTTTGAGCTTGTAACTCGTGGAAAAACTAGTGAATGTGGTTTATTTAGACTTTCAACAAGGTCTCACATAACAGAATAAAATTAAAGCACATAGGATTGCAGGTAATGTCTTGAGATGGATAGAAAGCTGGTTAGCAGATAGGAAGCAATGAGTTGGCATAAATGGGTCTTTTTCTGATTGGCAGTCAGTGACTAGTGGGATTCTGCAGGAACCAACTGTTTACATTATATATTAATGACTTCATGAGGGAACTGAATGTATTATCTCCAAATTAGCAGATGATACAAAAGTGGGTGGGAGGGCCAGGAGGATTCAGAGATGCTTCAGTGTGATTTGGACAGGCTGTGTGTGGACATCTGCATGGCAGATGCAGAATAATGTGGATAAATGTAAGTTTATTCACCTTGGTAGCAATACTAGGAAGGCAGATTACTACTTGAGTGGGTGTAAATTGAGGAATGGATACTCAGCGAGACCTTGGAGTCCTCGTGCATTAGTCGCTCAAATTAAACATGTATGTACAGCAGGCAGTAAAGGCAAATGGTATGTATGTTGGCCTTCATTGCAAGAGGATTTGAGTATTGGGATCGGACTGTTTTGCTGCAATTATATAGGACATTGAGGCCACACCTGGAGTATTGTGTGCAGTTTTGGTGTCCTTATCCGAGGAAAGATGTCCTTGCCATAGAGTGAGTACAGCAACGGTTTATCAGGCTGATTCCTGGGATGGCAGGTCTGTCATATGAGGAGAGACTAAGTCAGTTAGAATTATATTCATTGGAGGAGAGAGTGAATCTCACTGAAACTTATAAAATTCTAACAGCATTAGACAGTATATTTAGAAAGAATGTTCCTGATGGTGGGGGAGTCCAGAACTAGGGATCATGGTTTGAGGATAAGGGGTAAACCTTTTGGAACTGAGGCGATGAGAAATCTCTTCACGCAGTGGGTGGTGAATGCATGGAATTCACTACCACAGAAGTTAGTTGAGGCCAAAACATTGTCCGATTTCAAGACGGAATTAGATATGACTCAAGGGGCTAAAGGGATATGAGGGGAAGGTGGGGAGGGCGGAGATCAGAATATTGAATTTGATGATCAGCCATCAAATATGAATGGCAGAGGCTCGAAGAGTCAAATGCTTCTAGGTTCTATGTATGTTTCATATAAAGAAAACAAATTACAAAGTACAGCACAGAAACAGGCCTTTTGGCCCTCCAAACCATGTCAATCATGATGTCCCAACTGAAACAAAAAACAAAGGAAAGTACAGCACCAGAACAAACATTTACAGATGAATGTTGCTGTTGAATTGCAACCATTTCTTACCATCATTGCTCAAAGATCCTTTGTTATAAAAAATATAACCTTTTGGAACAATATCTGCACCAGCCATATGCCAAAGATTTATGGATCAAATTTGAAGTGGTCTCTTTCGTGTATAACATCACCTATATCATAGAATCCCTATGGTACAGAAAGAGGCCATTCAGCCCATCGAGTCTGCACCGACCACAATCCCACCCAGGCCCTACCCCCATATCCCTACATATTTTACCCACTAATCCCTCTAACCTACGCATCTCAGGACACTAAGGGATAATTTTAGCATGGCCAATCAACCCAAACTGCACATCTTTTGGACTGTGGGAGGGAACCAGAGCACCCGGAGGAAACCCACACAGACACGAGGAGAATGTGCAAACTCCACACAGACAGTGACCCAAGCTGGGAATCAAACCCAGGTCCCTGGAGCTGTGAAGCAGCAGTGCTAACCACTGTGCTACCGTGCCAATATTCTAATTACAGGATGCAGTGAAGAAGAGCATTTGAATAATTTAGAAGCAACATGAAATTTCTTCAAGTACATGATCTGCATATCAGCAAAGAAAAGTGTGACGTTTTTCCCCCCAGACATCAGTCCAGTATTTGGGTTATTATTGATGGCAAAGGCCTACATAAAGCATCTAAAAAGATGGACACAATGTAGAAACACCACAACCTACGAATGTGATCCAATTGAGGTTTTTACAAGGATTAATTATTATGGCAGATTTGTTCCAAGCATAGCTACATTATTGAAGCCATTGCATAAATTTTGCGTCGTTATGGGACTGGAAAACAAAATGTGAAAAGGCATACAGGAATGTCAAAGTTGTTTTGTAGAAGTCTGAAGTATTGGTTCATTTTAATCCAAAGCTACCATTACTGCTTGAACAAAGAAAATTACAGCACAGGAACAGGCCCTTCGGCCCTCTAAGCCTGCACTGACCATGCTGCCCAATTTAACTAAAACCTCCTACCCTTCCAGGGACCACATCCCTCTATTCATGCATTTGTCCAGATGCCCCTTAAAAGTCACCACCATATCTGCTTCCACTACCTCCCCCGGCAACGAGTTCCAGGCACCCACTGTCCTAAGAAATCTGCCTCGTACATTGCCTTCAAATCTTACCCTTCACACCTTAAACTTGTGCTTGCTTGTGTACTTCACTTTATGTAGTTGGGGCAGTAGTTTTGCACATTATGCCTTTGGGAGAAGAATGGCCACAGCTTTTGCTTGCATACTCTGACGAGTGCAGAATGCAACTATGCTCAGCTAGAAGCAGCAGCATCGAGTATAATTTGTGGCATACACAGATTTTGTTATTTATATGGCTGTTATTTTGTATTATTGACCGACTACGATTTGGGCCATATAAATGTATACCATTATTAGCTGCTAGCCAATTGCAAAGATGGTGGGGCAAGGAACAGTGAGAAGCCAGAGGATTGGGAAGCCTTTAAAAGCAAGCAGAGGACCACTACAAAAACAATAAGGATGGAGAAGATGAAATAGGAGGGTAAGCCAGCTAGTAATATAAAAGAAGATTGCAAGTTTTTTTTAGATTTATAAAAAGGAGAGAGAGGCAAGAGTGGAAAATGAGGCTGGAGAAGCAGTAATGGGGAAACAAAAATGGCAGAGGAACTGAATGGATACTTTGTATCAGTCTTCATGGTGGAAGACACCAGTAACATGCCAGAACTTCAAGAGACCCAGGGGGCAGAGATAAATGAGGAGAAGGTGCTAGGGAAGCGGAAAAGTCTGAAGATGGATAAATCACTCGAACTGGATGGACTACACCCCAGGGTTCTGAAGGAGATAGCTGAGGAGATTGTGGAGGCATTTGTGATCTTTCAGGATTCACTGGAGTCAGGGAAGATCAGAGGTCTGGAAAAATTCTAATGTAACACCCCTGTTTAAAGGGAGTGAGGAAGGCAGAAGATGGGAAATTATAGGCCTGACCTCGGTTGTGGGCAAGATCTTGGAGTCCATTATTAATAATAAAATTGCAGAGTACTTGGAAATGCTTGGTAAAATAGGGCTGAGTTACCACAGCTTCATTAAAGGAAGATCATATCTGACAAATCTGTTAGAATTTTTTGAGGTGGTAACAAAGAAGTTAGACAAAGGAGAGACAGTGGACGCGATTTATTTGGATTTCTAGGGAGCCTTTGACAAGGTGCTGAAGTCGGTAAAAATACCTCAGAGGCTGGTCGGAGTCAAAATACAGTCAGGCTTTATTCTCACAAGCTTGCGGGAGAACTTGACCCCTTGAAAGCAGAAGCCAAAGTTCTGATCACAGAAAAGTGGGGATATATGTATACATTATGGCTCCCAGCACCAGTCACGACACAAACACTGGTCTGGTCATGAATCAAAGGCCATACAACAGTCCTGGATCACAAAGCAGCAGCTCTCTGGCATCTATAGTCATGACACAGTCTTAGGTTTCCTGCTCTTCCACAGCCCTTCCTTTGAAGTTACCGGCATAATTGCAGCTGGCCCAGCAGGAGTCCTCCTTTAAACAGCCGTTATCATGCCCCAGATCTTTTAATGCTTTCTTCCGTTTACATTTACCACGCAAGCCTGTAGAAAAGGTAAGACTTGCATGTCTGCAAACACATTCACATTTACATTTGACTATTGTCATAAGAATAAAAGTTAACTTGTATTAATGTCAGTAGCAGTATAAACAAGAGGATTAGCCATAATGAAGGGTCATGCTTGTGATACATTCCAAGTACAAAGTTCAACCTTTTAGGAACAAAATACACTGAGTACAAAAAACATTAACCCTTTCCCTTCAGTGCCTTACAAGAGCCTGCTAAATAAGACAAGAGCAAATGGTGTTAAAGTTAAGGTACTGGTATGGATGGAAGATTGGCTAACAGAGGCAGAGAGTGGGGACAAGGGGTCCTTTTCAGGATGGCAACCAGTTCCATAGAGGTCAGTGTTGGGGCCACAATGTTTCACTATACATATAATATTTTGGAAGATGGAACGGAGGGCATGGTTGCTAAACTTGCAGGTGATACAAAGATATGTAGAGGGACAGAGTTTTGAGAAAGTGGGGAGGCTGCAGAATGACTTTGACAGGCTAGGAGAGTGGGCAAAGTGGCAGATGGAATACCAAGTGTGAGGTTATGCACTTTAGTAGGAAGAGGCGTAGACTATTTTCTAAATGGGGAAAGGCCAGGGGATGACCCCTGACTAAAAACATTGGGTCTACTCTCTCCCCATTAGATGTCAGACCCGTTGAGCTTTTTCAGTATTTTCTGTTTTTGTGCAAAACAAATATCTGCATTTGTGACTAATGAAGGGTTGTTTCATTATCCTGTCATGATCTTTGGTATGATAAAGGCCCCAGCAACTTTGAGACTGATTAGTCAGGCATTGTCTGGACTGCATGGGTGTGAAGCAGCTCTTGATGTAACTGTACAATATGGGCAGAGCACATACAGCAGATTAGAACTCTTCTTTCCTGTTTGGTGAAGGCTAACCTCAAACAATTTAGCTAAGTGTGAGTTTAGCAAGGTTGCAGTAACTTACCTTGGGAAAGCTGTGAGCCAAGGCAAGGTACACCCTGTGTGAACTAGAGTAGAAGCCATTGGTCAGTTTCCTGTTCTGCAGAGTTGCAATAATTCAGGGAGATTCTTTAGAATGGAGATATTATAGGGATTTCTGTAGGAACGTCTCCATGGTGATTGCACCATTGACAAACAGCTTGGTTCCAACATAACTGTCAAGTGGTCAAACAGCTTTCAAGAAGCTTTTGAACAGGTTAAAGCAATTCTTAGCAGTGCCCACATGCTCTCTGTCCCCAAGTTTGACCAGCCTTTTAATCTCACTGATGCCAGTGATGTGAGTGCTGGTGCAGTGCTTTTACAGGAGGAAGGGGTCGGTATCAATCACTGGTTGCTAGTTTTGATTTATTGTCACATGCATTAGTATAGTGAAAAGTATATTTTTTGCACACTATGCAGACAAAGCATACTGTTCATAGAGAAGGAAACAAGAGAGAATGTAGTGTTAGTCATAGCTAAGGTATAGAGAATGATCAACTTAATGCAAGGTAGGTCCATTCAAAAGTCTGATGGCAGCAGGGAAGAAGCTGTTCTTGAGTCAGTTAGTACAAGACCTCAGACTTGTATCTTTTTCCTGACAGAAGAAGGTGGGAGAGAGAATGTCCAGGGTGTGTGGGATCCTCAATTATGTTGGCTGCTTTGAGGCAGTGGGAGGTGTAGGCCAAGTCAATGGGTGGGAGGAGGCTGGTTTGGGCTACATTCACAACCTTCTGTAGTTTCATACAGTCTTGGGTAGAGCAGGAGCTATACCAAGCCATGATACAACCAGAAAGAATGCTTTCTATGGTACATCTGTAAAAGTTGGAGTGTCGTGGCTGACATGCCAAATTTCCTTAGTCTTCTGAGAAAGTAGAGGGCTTTTTAACTATGTCAGCAATTTGGGGGGGGGGGGGGGGGGGGCGGGGGCGGGGAAGAGGGAGACCAGGACAGGTTGTTGGTGATCTGGACACCTAAAACATGAAGCTCTCGACCATTTCTACTTTGATGTAGATAGGGGCATGTTCTCCACTATGCTTCCTGAAGTCAATGACAATCTCCTTCATTTTGTTGACATCGAGGGAGAGATTGTTGTCGCACCAGTTCACCAGATTCTCTCTCATTCCTGTACTCCACCTCATCATTGTTGAGATTCAACCCACTACAGTGGTGTCGTCAGCAAACTTGAAAATCAAGTTGGAGGGGAATGTGCCCACACAGTCAGGTGTGTGAGGAGTATAGTAGGGGGCTGAGAACACAGCCTTGTGGGGCACCAGTATTGAAGATGATCGTGGAGGAGGTGTTGCCTATCCTTACTGATTGTGGTCTGTGGGTTAGGAAGTTCAAAGGGAGGAGCCAAGGCCCAGGCCATGGAGTTTGGAGAGGAGTTTTGTAGGAATAATGGTGTTGAAGGCTGAGCTGTAGTCACCAAATCGATCTTCAAGTATAAAAATAAATCTAAGAAGTTGGGTAAGCACCAGCGAAACTACTCAACCATTGAAAAAGAATGTGTGGGGGGGAGGAGGTAGAAATGTTAAACAGCAGGTATGCTGTGCAGCATTTTGCCACTGACCACTATTAATGTGTCTCTTCTCTCAAACCTGTGCATTTTTTTACCCACTTGTTTGTTTATTTTGTTTGTTGAGGCAGACGTGCACGTTTTTCAGATTTTTATTGGGTTCCTCAAATCTGACAGCCTCGGAGATTGGTTCAATGCACCCGAGCTCATTTGTTTTTCTGCACCCTCTGTCTTTATTTTTAAACCAGGATTTTTGTCATTTTATATTCCTCAATCTCTCTGGGCTCCTGTCCCAACTTCTTTCAATTTTCTTGATGTGGTTGTCATTAAACAGAAAAGGGTGGATGAAAAACACTCCGGTCAAGTGAAGATGCAGACTAATGGTCGTCAGTGGCAAAATATCAAGCAACACACCTGCTTTTTTTTTTTCATACTTCTACCTACCACTAGGCAGCTTTATAGTGACTTCAAAGAACAAGAACAAAGAACAATACAGCACAGGAACAAGCCCTTCAGCCCTCCAAGCCTGTGCCGCTCATGTGGCCACTCGACCATTCTTTTGGATCCCTCTATTCCCAGTCTGTTCATGTGGTTATCTAGATAAGTCTTAAACGATCCCAGTATGTCCGCCTCAATCACCTTGCTTGGCAGTGCATTCCAGGCCCCCACCACCCTCTGTGTAAAATACATCCCCCTGACATCTGTGTTGAACCTTGCCCCCCCTCACCTTGAACCCGTGACCCCTTGTGTTCATCACCTCCGACCTGGGAAAAAGCTTCCCACTGTTCTCTATCTATGCCCTTCACAATTTCATACACTTCTATTAGGTCGCCCCTCATCCTCCATCTTTCCAGGGAGACCCTCCATACCAGGCAACATCCTGGTAAGCCTTCTCTGTACTCTCTCCAAAACCTCCACGTCCTTCTGGTAGTGTGGCGACCAGAACTGGACACAGTATTCCAGATGTGGCCTAACCATCATTCTATACAGCTGCAACATCATATGCCAACTTTTATATTCTATGCCCTGTCCAATAAAGACAAACATGCCATATGCCTTCTTTACCACCCTCTCCACCTGTGCTGTCACCTTTAAGGATCTGTGGACTTGTACACCCAGGTCCCTGTGTCTATATACTCCTAATGGTTCTGCCATTTATTGTATAGTTCCCCCTTACATTAGATCTACCAAAATGCATCACTTCACATTTATCTGGATTAAATTCCATCTGCCATTTCTCCGCCCAATGTTCCAGCCTATCTATATCCTGCTGTATTCTCTGACAATGTTCATCACTATCCGCAACTCCAGCAATTTTCGTGTCATCCGCAAACTTACTGATCACACCAGCTACATCTTCCTCCAAATCATTTATATATATCACAAACAGCAGAGGTCCCAGTACAGAGCCCTGCGGAACACCACTAGTCACAGACCTCCAACTGGAAAAAGACCCCTCCACTGCTACCCTCTGTCTTCTATGGCTAAGCCAGTTCTCCACCCATCTAGCTCGCTCACCTTTTATCCCGAGAGATTTAACCTTTTGCATCAGCCTGCCATGAGGGACCTTGTCAAACGCTTTACTAAAATCCATATAGACGACATCCACAGCCCTCCCCTCGTCAATCATTTTTGTCACCTCCTCAAAACTCAACCAAATTTGTGAGGCATGACCTCCCTTGTACAAACCATGCTGTCTATCGCTGAGATTATTCAGTTCTAAATGTGCATATATCCTATCTCTAAGAATCTTCAACAATTTCCCTACCACGGACGTCAAGCTCACCGGCCTACAATTACCCAGGTTATCCTTGCTACTCTTCTTAAATAACGGGACCACATTTGCTATCCTCCAATCCTCTGGGACCTCACTTGTGTCTTAGCTATGAGTAGAGACAAAGATTTCTGTTAGAGGCCCAGCAATTGCATCTCTCGCCTCCCTGAGGAGTCTAGGATAGATGCCATCCGGCGCTGGGGATTTGTCTGTCTTAATGTTTCCTAAAAAACCTAACACTTCCTTCCCTTGTAATGGAGATTTTTTTCTAACCGGTCAAAACATCTCAGACACTACCAGTCAACATGTCCCTCTCCTTTGTGAATACTGATGCAAAGTACTTGTTTAGGATCTCACCTACTTCCTTTGGTTCCAAGCATAATTCCCCTCCTTTGTCCCAGAGAGGTCCAATTCTTTCCCGAACAACCCTCTTGTTCCTAACGCATGTATAAAATGCCTTAGCTTTCTCCTTAATCCTGTCTGCCAAGGACATTTTGTGACCCTTTTTGCCCTTCTAACTCCGTTCGAGTTCTTTCCTACTTTCTCTGTATTCCTCCAGTGCTCCATCTGTTAAGCTGCCTGGACCTCATATGCCTCTTTTTTCATTTTGATTAGATCCACAATTTCACTGGTTATCCACAGCTCTCGAATCCTACCTTTCCTATCCTTCCTCTTTACAGGCACATGCCTGTCCTGCAGTCCTATCAACTGCTCCTTAAAAGACTCCCATATGCCAGATGTGGATTTACCCTCGAACAGCCTCTCCCAATCAACAGCCACCAAATCCTGCCTAATCCGGCTGTAGTTAGCCTTCCCCCAATTCAGTACCTTACCCATAGGACAACACTCAACTTTTTCCATTACGATCCTAAAGTTTACAGAATTGTGGTCACTATTTGCCACATGTTCCCCTACTGCAACTTTGATGGCCTGACCGGGCTCATTCCCCAGTACTCGGTCCAGTATAGCCCCCCCCCTCTAGTTGGACTGTCATATTGTTCCAAAGAACCTTCCTGTATGCATTTTGTAAATTCTTCCCCGTCCAGGCCCCCAGCCCCAAGCGATTTCCAGTCTATGCGAGGGAAATTAAAATCTCCCACTACAACAACCCTATTTTTTCTGCACCTGTCCAGAATCTCCTTACAAATCCATTCCTCAACTTCCCATGGGCTGTTGGGAGGCCTGTAGTATACCCCCAGCATAGTGACTGCGCCCTTCCTGTTTGAGCTCCACCCAGTGACTCGTTACCTGACCCTTCCATACCGCTGTAATATGCTCCCTAACCAGCATTGCTACTCCCCCACCTCTGTCTCGCCTAAAACACTTGTACCCTGGAATATTCAGCTGCAAGTCCTGTCCTTTTAACCAAGTCTCCGTCACTGCAACCACATCCAAGTTCCGCACAAGCATTAAGGCTCTAGTCTGTCTTGCCCGTGACGCTCCTTGCATTGAAGCAGATGCACTCCAGACCTCCAGGCCCACTGAGGTCATCCTCCCCCAGAATGCTCTTCCTCTTAGATAACCTCCTTCCTTTAAAAAAAAAATCTCCTTTTCTATGACTGGGTGGTAATAATTTCAGAATTTCCTGTGTCTTCCTGTAGTCAACTTTGAAAGTTTTGGGTTGTAACACTTATATTAAAGTGAATCACTGGCATGAGACACACACAATCCATGAATCTTCATTGCTGTGTGGTTATTGTTCCTTTAAGCACAACACAACAACCCCATGATGAGAGAGGCATCTAGGCAGATAGTAAGGAGCTATCTACAGTAATGCAGCTGCTGTACAATTCTTATGGATAAATACCTTGTGTTCTCTGATGAAGTCTGTGAAAGTGAATCTTTACATCTGGCAACAAGGATAAATTATTCTGACACTAAGTCTAACCTGGTGTTGTGAAAGTCCAACAGGTTTATTTGATAGTACGAGCATTCGGAGCACTGCTCCTTCATCAGGTGAGTGGGAGTTGGGTTCGGACACTGCCTCTGGCCTGACACCTGTGTATCCTGCTTTAATCAAAGTGTAAAATAAAGTATTCAGAGTGCCTCTGTGGGTGAATAGACCCATTTGACTCCTCTGTGGAGTTTGACATAATACATGAAGCGCTTAAGTGTATTTCCAAGCAAATTAAAATAGGAGGGGAGTCAAAATGCAAAGCAATTCTCCCAAGGATTCGTGAAATTCAGACCTGTAATCTCATTCAATCTTACAGCCCCAAATCGTTCAGTGATCTTGTGGATTTAGTGGAAGTTCAATTGTAACCTCAACCAGTCAGTCATTCTCCAGAGATTCAAATTTAATTTGAGGGAGAGAGCCCCAGGCAAATTGATTTTGATTTAATGATTTTCACATGTACTGATAGTGAAAAGTATTATTTTGCATGCTATCTGTAAAAATGTTACTATACATAGCGCAAAGAGTCGCCATGCTACAGCACCATCTTAAATTGCAACTTGCATTGCTAAACTGAATTAATTATCAGGCTATTGTAATTTTTAAGCCACCCTAAATGACATTTTGCAGGCAGGTTAGACTGGTGTGAACAACAATGATATTCAACACATTGCTTAGAGGTTGACATACATTTTAAATATACACAATGGAGATAGCAGTGGCCATGAAAAGCACTGAAAAAGTGCACAAGAGTTGCCCTCTTTTTAGGTCAAACCAAAAAAACAAACTCAGATTAAATCAGGACAAAGTAAAAGGGGCAGCTCCCCAAAAAGGAGGGGGAACAGCCTGAACAGAAATCAAAGTACAAAGGAAACTTAAAAACATCAAATTAAAATGTTATTGGGGTCAATAATGCACCCCAACCCCTGCGGTGCCCAGTGGGCGCGGAAAGCGTCAACCTCGCCCGTGGACACTGCATGCTCCCTCTCCAGGGACACCTGGCCGTGAACGTAGCCGCGGTAGAGGGGCAGACAGTCGGGATGGACGGCCCCCTCAATCGCCCGCTGCCTGGATCGGTAAATGGCGTGTTTCGCCAGGCCCAGGAGCAGGTTCACGAGGAGGTCGCCATCCCGACCCTCCCCGCACCGGGTGTCCGTAGATCAGGAGCGTGGGACTGAAGTGCAGACAAAACATCAACAAAAGATTCTTCAGGAAAACATAAAGGGAGTGCATCCTAAGACACTCAACATAGACATGGTCCACGGACTCCACAAGGCCGCAGAAAGGGCAGTTTTCGGAGCCCGTGAACCAGTGAACCCTACGGTTGTGCGGAACTGCTGCATGCATCACCCTCCACCCCAGGTCCCCGACGTAATTGGGGGAGATCCCTCCGTAGAGGGACCTCCGCCGCCCGGCGGCAACAAGGCTCGCCAAGGTGTATCCAGGCAACAGGCGAGGAGGCAGTGATGGAAGGTGTGCAGCAGCAGCCCGCACAGGAAACGCCTCCGCGCGGTAGGAAAAGGCACGGAGGGCATTTCCGCAAGGCGGCTCAGGCTGTGGGGCACCTCACCCGGGGGGTGGGGCTGAGGCTTTGGGCCAATGTGGAATTCCGCCCGAACAGGGGAACGCTCGGGCGGGATCCCACTGCACGCCTGCGCCGTCTCCAGTTTGCGTGCAGTTTCGGGGCCGAGCACGACCGTCCTAAGGTCTAGGATGGCTTTGGTCACGCGCCGGACGGTCATCCCCGCGCGCTCAGCCAGCACGCGGGGACTCATCCAGCCCGCTCCTCCGCCATTGAGCACATCCCCATCGAAATGTCTCCGTTTACCAGTTAGGGCAGGAACCTGCAGCCACCTATTGCGCCAAAACAACCAAACCATCTGTGAAACGGGAAACAATGTCAGCTGCCAGCAAAACAACAGGTACACAATAGACAGTTGGTAATGCTTAAAGAGCAATGTTACTGATGTAGGGGTAACCACACTCCTGAATCATGTCAAACTAAGGAGGATGAGTGTTTTTGTCAAAAAAAGGACACATACCAACAGACTCGAACAGCTTCTTCCCTGTTGCCATCAGACTTTTGAATGGACCTACCTCACAAAGTTGATCTTTCTCCACACCCTAGCTAAAGCTGTAACATTACATCCTACACTCTTATTTCCTTTATGTATGGTATGCTTTGTCTGTATAGCATGCAAGAAACACTTTTCTCTGTGACAATAATCAAATCAAATTTGATAAAGCAATGCAGAGCTCAGAAAGGTTTCGCTGAAAATTTCAAAATCTTAGTGCAGAAGAGGTCCTTCAACCCATTGAGTCTACACCAACACATGGAAGACCCTGACCTGCCCATCTAATCCCACTTGCCAGTACTTGGCCCATAGCTTTGAATGTTATGGCATGCCAAGTACTCATCCAGGAATCTTTTAAAGGATGTGAAGCATCCCATCTCCACCACCCTCCCAGGCAGTGCATTCCAGACTGTCACCACCCTCTGAGTAAAAAGGGTTTTCCTCAAATGCTCCCACCTTTCATTTTTAACTTGTGTCCCCTTGTAACTGATCCTTCAACTAAGGGGAACAGCTGCTCCCTATCCACACCCCTCAATCTTCTCTGCTCCAGAGAAAACAACCCAAGCCTATCCAAACTCTCTTTATAACAATGTTCCATCCCAGGCTACATCCTGGTGAATCTTTTCTGCACCCCCTCCAGTGAATTCACAGCCTTCCTATAACATGGCGACCAGAACTGCACAGTACGCCAGCTGTGGCCTCACCAAAGTTCCATTCAACTCCATCATAACCTCTTTGCTTTTGTAATCTATACCCTGATTGATAAAGGAGTGTGCCATATGGCCTTTCCACCTTCAGAAATTTATAGACAAACATGCCAAGATCCCTTTGTTCATCAGAACTTTCCAGTGTCAGACCTTTCATAGTATACCTCCTGGTCAATTTACTCCTTCCAAAGTGCATGACCTCACTTTTCAGGGTTAAATTCCATCTGCCACTTATCCACCCATTTGACCATCTCATCCAAGTCTTCCTGTAACCCAAGACACTCAACCTCTGTCAACCACCCGGCCAATCTTTGTCTCATCAGCAAACTTACTGATCCTACGCCCCACAATCATCTACATAAATGACGAACAATAGGGGGCCCAGCACAGATCCCTGTGGAATGCCACTGGTCATTGGCCTCAAATCACTAAAGCAGCCATCTGTCACCACCCTCTGTCTCCTACCACTAACCCAGTTATGAATCCACCTTGTCAGATCATTCTGTATCCCATGTGCATTAGCCTTCTTAATAAGCCTCCCATGTGGGACTTTGTCAAAGGCTTTGCTGAAATCCATGCAAACATGTAAGCTCCCCTACCAATACATCAACCACCTGTCCGGCTTCATTCCCCAGAATTATGTCCAGAACAGCTCCTTTCCTTGTTGAATCCTTTACATATTGACCCAAGAGGTTTTCCTGTATATATTAAGAAGTCTACTCCATCTAAGCCCTTAACATGATGGCTATTCCAATTAATGTTGAGAAAATTGAAATCACCTAATATTTTTACACCCTCATTATTTTTACACCCCTCTGCAAATTGCACACATATTTGCTCTTCAATTTCCCACTGACTATCTGGGGATTAATGATAAACACCTGGCATCATAGCGGTCCCTTTTTTATTCCTAAGCTCTTCCCACAAAGTTTCATTTGATGCCTACTCCAAAATATCATCTCTTACTGTAGTAACTGCCCCCTTAACTAATAATGCAATGCCTCCTCTCACCTGAAGATTCTATATCTTGGGATGTAGAGCTGCCAATCCTGCCCCTCACTCAACCATGTCTCTGATGGCTATTATATCATAATTACACATGTCAATCCTCACCCTTAACTCATCCATTTTACCTTTAATATTCCTGGCATTAAAATAGAGGCCCTCCAACCATGCCTTACTCTCTTGAAACTTACTACAGCTGTATTCGTTCTGACCTGACTGCTTTCTATATTATACTGTGTCCCTATTCTGCTAACAGTCTGGGTCCCCTCCCCCTGATGTAGAGTTGCCAGCGTTGGACTGGGGTAAACACAGTAAGAAGTCGAACACCAGGTTAAAGTGGTAGCAAAAGCCACTAGCTTTCAGAACAGGCTGTTCCTTCGTCAGGTGGGTGGGAGTTCTGATCACAAACAGGGCACAAAGACACAAACTCAATTTACATGAATAATGATTGGAATGTGAGTCTTTACAGCTAATCAAGTCTTAAAGGTGCAGACAATGTGAGTGGAGAGAGCATTAAGCACAGGTTAAAGAGATGTGTACTGTCTCCAGACAGGACAGCCAATGAGATTTTGCACATCCAGGCAAGTTGTGGGGGTTACAGATAGTGTGACATGAACCCAAGATCCCGGTTGAGGCCGTCCTCATGTTTGCGGAACTTGGCTATCAGTCTCTGCTCAGTGACTGCACTGTCATGTGTCATGAAGACCACCTTGGAGAACACTTACCCAGAGATCAGAGGCTGAATGCCCATTAATGCTCCCTCCACCTCACATTGTCTGCACCTTTAAGACTTGATTAGCTGTAAAGACTCACATTCCAATCATTATTCATGTAAATTGAGTTTGTGTCTTTGTGCCCTGTTTGTGATCAGAACTCCCACCCACTTGACAAAGGAACAGCCTGTTCCAAAAGCTAGTAGCTTTTGCTACCAAATAAACCTGCGGGACTTTAACCTGGTGTTGTTAGACTTCTTAATGTGTTTCCCTCCCCCTGCCAAACTAGTTTAAACTCATTCCCAACAGCATCAGCAAACCCATCTACATGCTCCTAAGTGCATCCAACTGTTACTCCAACAAACCAGGAGCTGCATGAGGAACTGCCATTGGATGCACTTCCTCCAGATGGAAGCTTCACAGATCTCCCACATCTCAGTTAAAAGTACTTCACCCTGATGACTGACATCTCATTAGTTAATCAATCACTTCAAAATAAATAGTTATTTAAATTTAGCATTAATTAAGCCCTTCTTTCCTGGTCCTCATCCAACCAATTCCAGCCTTTCCTGATTATAAGCCACAATATGTAGTTTCAAACTATAAAAAGTGATAAAAGTTATAAAGACTTACTGACCTGGACCCATTACTTACCAATCGGCACTCTTCCTTGTAGCTTCTGCTGCTTGTTTCACCTCACTGCCTGTTTTCACCCAATTCCAAAAGCACTCTCACCCAGCCAAGCAGCACTTACTAGCCTCTGTTTTTATAGGTTGCTACATATACTGTCCTGGAACTGATTTGAACCAGTTGTACAATTGGCCAGCCAGAGTTTCAGTTGAGAACTGACTCAGCTGACTCCTGTTTCAGAAATGCACGAACTAAAGTGCAGCTTTTAATTTCCCAATTAAATAACTAATTTAGCTAACCCTGAAAGCAAGCTTAATGGCTACTTATTTCCTTATAACTTACCACTTGAACTCCCTGTTTCCACCCAACTCCAAAAGCACTCTCACTCAGCCAGTAATCAATCAATCAACCAAAATATTGCAAGAATGCAATTTGGAAGAGTTTAGCACCAGTGATCCTGGTATTTCTTTCGATACCAATCAAGTAAACGAACTCAAATTAACTTAGGGACAAATTAAAAGGGGCAGCTCCCCAAAAGGAAAGGGGAACAGCCGGAACAAAAAACAAAGTACAAAGGAAACTTAAAACGTTAAATCAAAATATGATTCCAGTGATTCTGGTATTCACTATCTGTTTAATCCAAAATCGGGCAAGTTAGGCCCTATTGCCTAACTTACCTAACATGGAAATGGATACAGGGGCATTCGCCACTGTGATAGATGAGCATATGCTTTAGTACCTAAGAGAGGGAGTCTTGAAGAGAAGATCGGCCATGTCAAAGATTTTATGGGGAAAGCAATGAAAAGAAAAGGCACCATAATGGGACCTGTAAGCTATGGACAAGTCTACCCAACTCCCAATGATAATAATGATGGTTGAAGGACCAAGCTTTCTTGGCTGCAATTGGCTTAAAGAAATCAAGGTGAATTGGCCAAGATTTTTCAAGTGTAGGAAGAGGGGCTGTCTGAATTGATAAGAAAGCATGCAAGAGTCTTCTGTGATGAATTAGGCAAAATCAAAGAGCTACAGCTAAGATTTATGTGGATCCAGAGACAACTCCCATTTTGTTTAGGGCAAGACTGGTACCACATGCCTTATGGGAGAAAGTGGATACTGATTTAAACAAATTGGAAGAACTAGGCATTATCTAGCCAGTTCAGTTCTCGGAATGGGCAGCACCTAGAGTTCCAGTAGTGAAACTGAACAAGACCATCCACACTTCCAGTGATTGCAAGCTTACAGTTAATCAGGCTGCCAAGCTGGATAAATATCCTATCCTGAGAATTGATGACTTGTATGTAAACCTAGCAGGAGGTGAATCTTACACAAAGCTGGATATGAGTCACACATACCAGCAACTCGAATTTGATGAAGCTCCCCAGGGTATGTCATGATAAATACATGGAGGTCTATTCTAGTACACATGCCTGCCTTTTAGTGTGTCTGCAGCATGTGCAATATTCAAACGGGCCACCGCAGGTTGTAGTATACCTTGATTATGTCCTTATAACTGGATCGACAGAGGCCGAGCATCTAGCAAGCTTAAAGGAGTTGTTAAAGAGATTTCAGGAGTTTTCAGGCTGGAGCTTGCCTCAAGAAAGAAAAGTGCATCTTTCAAGCCATTGAGGGGACCTACCTGGGGGGCATTGTATAGACACACAAGAGTTACATCCCATAGAAGACAAGGTCAAAGTGATAAAGGAGGTGCCTACCCCCACAAATGCAACTAAACTCAAATCATTTTCGGGGATGTAAACTACTATAGATTTTTTTTTTTAACCAGACTTAGCGACGGTATTGGCCTCCTTGCATATTCTGCTAAAGAAATAGCATCGTTTTTATCTTGGAAGGCTCCCCAGAAGAAAGTTTTCAGTGAGTAAGGCAATTACTGCTTTCCTCAAATATGTTAGGACGCTTCGACACATCTAAAGAACTGATACTGACCTGCATACCTCTCCATGTGGTGTTGGTGCACAAAACTATGTATTTCAGAGAAGAATATCTGTTGTAGCTTTAAATGTTGGATGGAACAGGCCTCTGTCGAACTGTTGGATGGAATTGGCTTCCTTCCCCAATGAAGATATATTGTTCAGTTTCTATAATAATCCAGCCTGTGAATTGAGCTGCCTACTTCTCTGAAATTCCTTCCCTTTAGAAGTTATCATTTGTATAGCCCCACTGATTTCTGGTAAACAGTCTTTCTCATATGGTAACTTGTACTTCAATTTCTTTAGATGCCTGCTAATATTGTTTCTTACTTGTTATTTTGCTTTCAAAGAACAAAGAACAATACAGCACAGGAACAGGCCCTTCGGCCCTCCAAGCCCGTGCCGCTCCCTGGTCCAACTAGACCATTCTTTTATATCCCTCCATTCCCACTCCGTTCATATGGCTATCTAGATAAGTCTTAAACGTTCCCAGTGTGTCCGCCTCCACCACCTTGCCTGGCAGCGCATTCCAGGCCCCCACCATCCTCTGTGTAAAATATGTCCTTCTGATATCTGTGTTAAACCTCCCCCCCTTCACCTTGAACCTATGACCCCTCGTGAACATCACCACTGACCTGGGGAAAAGCTTCCCACCGTTCACCCTATCTATGCCTTTCATAATTTTATACACCTCTATTAAGTCTCCCCTCATCCTCCATCTTTCCAGGGAGAACAACCCCAGTTTACCCAATCTCTCCTCATAACTAAGCCCCTCCATACCAGGCAACATCCTGGTAAACCTCCTCTGTACTCTCTCCAAAGCCTCCACGTCCTTAGAACATAGAACATAGAACAGTACAGCACAGAACAGGCCCTTCGGCCCACGATGTTGTGCCAAGCTTTATCTGAAACCAAGATCAAGCTATCCCACTCCCTATCATCCTGGTGTGCTCCATGTGCCTATCCAATAACCGCTTAAATGTTCCTAAAGTGTCTGACTCCACTATCACTGCAGGCAGTCCATTCCACACCCCAACCACTCTCTGCGTAAAGAACCTACCTCTGATATCCTTCCGATATCTCCCACCATGAACCCTATAGTTATGCCCCCTTGTAATAGCTCCATCCACCCGAGGAAATAGTCTTTGAACGTTCACTCTATCTATCCCCTTCATCATTTTATAAACCTCTATTAAGTCTCCCCTGAGCCTCCTCCGCTCCAGAGAGAACAGCCCTAGCTCCCTCAACCTTTCCTCATAAGACCTACCCTCCAAACCAGGCAGCATCCTGGTAAATCTCCTCTGCACTCTTTCCAGCGCTTCCACATCCTTCTTATAGTGAGGTGACCAGAACTGCACACAATATTCCAAATGTGGTCTCACCAAGGTCCTGTACAGTTGCAGCATAACCCCACGGCTCTTAAACTCCAACCCCCTGTTAATAAAAGCTAACACACTATAGGCCTTCTTCACAGCTCTATCCACTTGAGTGGCAACCTTTAGAGATCTGTGGATATGAACCCCAAGCTCTCTCTGTTCCTCCACAGTCTTCAGAACCCTACCTTTGACTCTGTAATCCACATTTAAATTTGTCCTACCAAAATGAATCACCTCACATTTATCAGGGTTAAACTCCATTTGCCATTTTTCAGCCCAGCTTTGCATCCTATCTATGTCTCTTTTCAGCCTACAACAGCCCTCCATCTCATTCACTACTCCACCAATCTTGGTGTCATCAGCAAATCTACTGATCCACCCTTCAGCCCCCTCCTCTAAGTCATTAATAAAAATCACAAATAGCAGAGGACCAAGCACTGATCCCTGCGGCACTCCACTAGCAACCTGCCTCCAATCCGAAAATTTTCCATCGACCACCACCCTCTGTCTTCGATCAGACAGCCAGTTACCTATCCAATCGGCCAACTTTCCCTCTATTCCACACCTCCTCACTTTCATCATAAGCCGACCATGGGGGACCTTATCAAACGCCTTACTAAAATCCATGTATATGACATCAACTGCCCTACCTTCATCAACACACTTAGTTACCTCCTCAAAAAATTCTATCAATTCTGGTAGTGTGGCGACCAGAACTGGACGCAGTATTCCAAATGCGGCCGAACCAACGTTCTATACATCTGCAACATCAGGCCCCAACTTTTATACTCTATGCCCCGTCCTATAAAGAAAGGCAAGCATGCCATATGCCTTCTTCACCACCTTCTCCACCTGTGACGTCACCTTCAAGGATCTGTGGACTTGCACACCCAGGTCCCTCTGCGTATCTACACCCTTTATGGTTCTGCCATTTATCGTATAGCTCCTCCCTACGTTATTTCTACCAAAATGCATCACTTTGCATTCATCAGGATTGAACTCCATCTGCCATTCCTTTGCCCAAATTTCCAGCCTATCTATATCCTTCTGTAGCCTCTGACAATGCTCCTCACTATCTGCAAGTCCTGCCAATTTTGTGTCGTCCGCAATCTTACTGATCACCCCAGTTACACCTTCTTCCAGATCGTTTATATCAATCACAAACATCATCTCAAATTCAACGGTTAACCTTGTTAATTCCCCAATTTCCTAACATTAATGAACTTGAGGGCGGTGATGTTGTCTTAACACTTAAAATCAGACTGTTGGCTCCACTTGTATCTGCTTCCTGTCTATTTGATTGATTAGAATGACTTTATCACCTATTGTAAAATTAGACATTTGTCGCAAGTAAACAGAGTAGTCCACATACTGAACCTAGAGTTAAACCTTCTATCCCAAAGTTAGCTATATTTCCCATCAAGTCATAACAGTGTCCTTTTCTTTGCTTGGCCATTTTGAATTAGACCAAAGCCTGCTGGCACTGGGTTGTACATTGTTCCTCATATTATTCCAAACAAATATCCACCACTGAGACACTCTCGGAAGTAACATCTGTGGGGTTCTTAACAATTAAACGCACCAGAATTGCACCTTACCACCCAGCATCAAATGGACTAGCTGAGACAGCCATCCAAACATTCAATTCTGGCTTAAAGAAACTGTTGGGAGCAACCTTGGAGACCAAAATCACATGATTCCTCCTTAGCTATTGTACCACTCAACACGCAACAGTGGGATTTCCCACCGGCAGATCTATTAATTAAACATAATCAGAACGAGACTGAGCCTCATGTTTCCAAATTTGCCAGGGAGGGTAGAAGCCAGCCAAAGTAATCTGAAAGCAAGCATGATTCACATGGTATAGAACAATGATTTATGATAAATGAAGCCAAATCCATGAGAAACTTCAGTAGTGAGTCAAGTTGTATTCCTGGAACTACTGACTGGAATTTTACTGGCCCACCCACCACGGGAATCAGAGCAGCGAGGGGCAGAGCATGGGAAGGTCCTTTGACCTCGGGTAGGATTTTATGGTTTCGGGACAGGTGAGGCTGTAAAATCTCACGCGAGGTCAACAGACCTTTCCATCGTCTGCCCTTGCCCACTCCGATTCCCATGGCAGGCAGGGTGGTAAAATTCCAGCCATTGTCTCTAATACCAGACCACTTTCAAACCATGTGGACATGGATATTTTGTAAACATGTGGATCACTTGAGGAGTAGAGAGATGCTCCAGCAGTCAGTGTTGCCATCAAGAAATGTTTTCGAACCAGTAAGCACCGAAGTACCTGATTAACCTGTTATCGACATAACTGATGTCTCTTAGGAAGCAAATAGTGGTGAATCGCCTGTGCCAGAAGATATACCCATTATTGCAGCTCCTGTTAATGTCAATCCTGTGGAAGCATCTCAGATGACAGAATTATGCCACACTACAAGGAACATAGAATCCCCTCAAAGACTCAATTTATAATTGTCCATCTCAAGTACATAATGTTTAGTTAATATTTAGGACTGAGTGAATTAGTTATTGAAGATTGTATAAAGGAGTTAAAGAGGTAGGGATGTGGTAATAGTCTCTTTCCGGGCAATGCAGCAGAGTAAGGTTCAATAACCTGTGTAACCAATTAGAACTCAGTGTGGAATCACATCAGGGTGAGAAAGCCTCCGAGACAAACATTTTGGGAGCTAGCTACAGGCATGAGGCTGCTTAGAATGCTTATTAAGAAATACCTTTTGTGTTCACTAATAAAGTCTGTGAAAATGCGCCTTTATACTGAGTTTCCAGGTAAATGAGTACTGTGGCATCATCACTGTAGTGCAGCACACTAAACACAACAGGTTGTTTCCATCAGTTTAATTTTATAAATTTACTCTGTTACATAATAGAAGCATCACGGCAAAATATTTATTGCCTATCTTTAATTGTCCTTGAGAAGCTGTTGGTGAGATGCCTTTGTGAACCGCTGCATTCCACATTGTGTAGGTACACAAACACAGTGCTGTTAAGGAAGGAGTTGCAGGATTTTGACCCAGCCTCAGTGAAGGGATGGTGATATATTTTCAAATCAGGATGTGTATAACTTGGAGGGGAGCTTGCAGGTGGTGGTGTTCTCAAGTATCTGCTGTTCTTGCCCTTCTAGCTGATTGATGCTTTGTATTCAGAAGGTGCAGTCTAAGGAATCTTGGTAAGTTGCTGCAGTGCATCTTGTAGATAGTACCCATGTGTACCAGCTACCATTTTCACAACCAACACAACCATTATCGATTGGTTGTGGCGAGTGTAAATGTTTAAGATGCTGGGTAGGGTGCCAGACAAGTGGGCTGTTTTGTCCTGAATGCCGTTGAGCTTGTTGAGTATTAATGGAGCTGTACCCATCCAGACCAGTGGAGAATATTCTGTCACACTTCAGAAGTGTGACTTGTGGATAGTAGACAGGTGTTGGGAGTCAGGAGGTGAGTTGCTTGTCACAGAATTTCCAGTTCCTGACCTGTTCTTGTAGCCACAGTATTCATATGGCTGGTCCAGTTCAATGTTTGGTCAATGATAACCTCCATAGGATGTTGATAGTGCAGCATTCAATGATGTTAATACCATTGAATGTCAAGGAGAGATTGTTAGATTTTCTCTTGTTTGAGATGGTCATTGCCTAAAATTCTTGTGTCAAAAAAGTTTCTTGCCACTCATCAGTTCAAGCCTGAACGTCGTCCAGGTCTTGCTGGATATAAATCTTGGCTGCTTTAATACCTGAGGAGTCATGAATAGTTCTGGGCATTTTACAGTCATCAGTGAACATCCCCACTTCTGACCTTATATTGGAGGCAAAGTCATTGATGAAGCAGCTGAAATTGGTTTGGCCTAGGACACGACCCTGAGGACCTTCCTGCAGTGATGTCCTGGGGCTGAGATTATTGACCTCCAACTACCACAACCATCTTCCTTTGTGCCGGGTATGACACCAACCAGTGGAGAGTTTTCCCACTGACTTCAGTTTTACTCGGGTTCCTTGATGTCATGCTCAGTCAATTGCTGAATTGATGTCAAGAACAGCCAATCTCATAAGAACAAAAGAACAAAGAACAATACAGCACAAGAACAGGCCCTTCGGCCCTCCAAGCCCGTGCCGCTCCCTGGTCCAAACTAGACCATTCTTTTGTATCCCTCCATTCCCACTCCGTTCATATGGCTGTCTAGATAAGTCTTAAATGTTCCCAGTGTGTCCGCCTCCACCACCTTGCCCGGCAGCGCATTCCAGGCCCCCACCACCCTCTGTATAAAATATGTCCTTCTGATATCTATGTTAAACCTCCCCTCCTTCACCTTGAACCTATGACCCCTCGTGAACGTCACCACCGACCTGGGGAAAAGCTTTCCACCGTTCACCCTAGCTTCCCACCGTTCACCTTCATCTCACATCATGCAAATGAAAAAAGATAAAGAGACTGAAAATCATCCAAACACTGTGTCAGCTGGTGAATCCATTTAATATTTCCTTCTTCTCGAAACAGGGCTGGATTATTCTACTTATCTAAAGTTCCAGTGCTGCAACTGAAAGCAGGAGAAGACCCTGCTTTGGCAGGTGATGGGACCTGGAGCAGCATATAAGAGCTGCTGATCAATTAATAGCCCACTGTTCAAGAGTTGCCAGGCCAACCAGAGCTGCTCAGCAGCCTAAGAAGTGCCATTACTAGTAGTAGGTATTGTCAAGGCTGCAACATCAGAGAGAGGGCACTTTGGTAACAGAACACCAGGGCCTTTCTGCCTGGCACAAGCTTTCTCCAACCATATTTACTTCTCTTTGAGGGAGCTCTGTTACCAAAGTGCCCACTCCCTAGTATTGCAGCCTCAGCAATACCACTGGCAGTGTCACTGGCATAGATGAATTCCTTGCCTGCAAGGAACATAAGAAAGGCCCCCATCCAGAAGCTTCTGGGGGTCACCTGGCAGTCTTCCTTTGTAGCAGCCGATCCTTCCAACATGGAAAATATGTGAAAGAGGGAAAGGCCCTCAAGCGGCCACTTAAGTGGCTCAATGAGCTGTCAGGTGGCCTTTATTGTGTGAATTGGACCAAGGCTTGAGTTTCACTAAGGGTCATTGTGATGACTTCAGCCAGGCTAATGAGGTTGGCTTGCTAGAGTATGAACCCCTAAGTTAATTTGAGTTAGTTTATTTGGTTCGTATGAAAAGAAATACCTGATGAGTCTTTCCATGCCCGCTGAGTATCGCAGGGACTGGGTTGTATTATTGACCCTGCTAATCATATTTTAATTTGATGTTTTAAATTTCCTTTCCGCTTTGTCTTTTATTTCGGGCAATTCCCCCTTCTTTTGGGGAGCTGCCCTTTTTGAGTTGTCTCTGAGTTAATTTGATTTTGTTTATTTGGTTGGTATGCAAAAACAGGTATCTGATGAGTCTTAATCGATGGTTAAATCAGGGAGCCTCATGCTCCCTATTTAAAGCAGGTGTGTCAGACTCCCAGCCTGCATTTAGCAGGGACCAATTGGATAGCTGGCTGTGTACAGGTGTATGGTGTAAATAAAATAACTTGGTGACGGGACTTTCACCTTCATGGAGTTATTACTGTCATTAATGGTGTGGCAAATGCACACAGCACTGTTGCTACATAACAGCAGTATGTAAGGGAGGCATGATGAGGTATGAAAGACAATTAAATTGGTAAAATTTATACTGCATTTAAATATTCAAAGTGCTTCACATCATTAATTACACTAACTATCCAAGGGAATAGTGGATGGGCCGACGAGAGGTGAGGCCACATTGGATTTGGTACTGGGAAATGAACCGGGCCAAGTGTTAGATTTGGTTGTGGGAGAGCAATTTGGAGATAGTGACCACAATTCGGTGTCTTTTGTTATTGCAATGGAGAGGGATAGGGCCGTACGGCAGGGCAAGGTTTACAATTGGGGGAGGGGTAATTATGATGCGATTAGGCAAGAATTAGGGGGCATAAGTTGGGAACTGAAACTGTCAGAGAAAGGAACTAATGAAAAGTGGAATTTTTTCAAGGAACAAATACTGGATGTCCTTGATAGGTATGTTCCTGTCAGGCAGGGAGGAAATGGCCGAGTGAGGGAACCATGGTTCACAAAAGAGGTGGAATGTCTTGTGAAAAGGAAGAGGGAAGCTTATGTAGGGATGAGGAAACAAGGTTCAGATGGCTTGATTGAGGGTTACAAGTTAGCAAGGAATGAGCTGAAAAAGGGGCTTAGGAGAGCTAGGAGGGGACATGAGAAGTCCTTGGCGGGTCGGATCAAGGAAAACCCCAAGGCTTTTTACTCTTATGTGAGGAATAAAAGAATGACCAGGGTGAGGTTAGGGCCGGTCAAGGACAGTAGTGGGAACTTGTGTATGGAGTCAGTAGAGATAGGCGAGGTGATGAATGAATACTTTTCTTCAGTGTTCACCAAGGAGAGGGGCCATGTTTTTGAGGAAGAGAAGGTGTTACAGGCTAATAGGCTGGAGGAAATAGATGTTCGGAGGGAGGATGTCTTGGCAGTTTTGAATAAACTGAAGGTCGATAAGTCCCCTGGGCCTGATGAAATGTATCCTAGGATTCTTTGGGAGGCAAGGGATGAGATTGCAGAGCCTTTGGCGTTGATCTTTGGGTCCTCGCTGTCCACGGGGATGGTGCCAGAGGACTGGAGAATGGCGAATGTTGTTCCTCTGTTTAAGAAAGGGAATAGAAATGACCCTGGTAATTATAGACCGGTTAGTCTTACTTCGGTGGTTGGTAAATTGATGGAAAGGGTCCTTAGGGATGGGATTTACGACCATTTAGAAAGATGCGGATTAATCCGAGATAGTCAGCACGGATTCGTGAAGGGCAAGTCGTGCCTCACAAATTTGATAGAATTTTTTGAGGAGGTAACTAAGTGTGTTGATGAAGGTAGGGCAGTTGATGTCATATACATGGATTTTAGTAAGGCGTTTGATAAGGTCCCCCATGGTCGGCTTATGATGAAAGTGAGGAGGTGTGGGATAGAGGGAAAGTTGGCCGATTGGATAGGTAACTGGCTGTCTGACCGAAGACAGAGGGTGGTGGTCGATGGAAAATTTTCGGATTGGAGGCAGGTTGCTAGCGGTGTGCCGCAGGGATCGGTGCTTGGTCCTCTGCTCTTTGTGATTTTTATTAATGACTTAGAGGAGGGGGCTGAAGGGTGGATCAGTAAATTTGCTGATGACACCAAGATTGGTGGAGTAGTGGATGAGGTGGAGGGCTGTTGTAGGCTGCAAAGAGACATAGATAGGATGCAAAGCTGGGCTGAAAAATGGCAAATGGAGTTTAACCCTGATAAATGTGAGGTGATTCATTTTGGTAGGACAAATTTAAATGTGGATTACAGGGTCAAAGGTAGGGTTCTGAAGACTGTGGAGGAACAGAGAGAGCTTGGGGTCCATATCCACAGATCTCTAAAGGTTGCCAGTCAAGTGGATAGAGCTGTGAAGAAGGCCTATAGTGTGTTAGCTTTTATTAACAGGGGGTTGGAGTTTAAGAGCCGTGGGGTTATGCTGCAACTGTACAGGACCTTGGTGAGACCACATTTGGAATATTGTGTGCAGTTCTGGTCACCTCACTATAGGAAGGATGTGGAAGCGCTGGAAGGAGTGCAGAGGAGATTTACCAGGATGCTGCCTGGTTTGGAGGGTAGGTCATATGAGGAAAGGTTGAGGGAGCTAGGGCTGTTCTCTCTGGAGCGGAGGAGGCTGATGGGAGACTTAATAGAGGTGTATAAAATGATGAAGGGGATAGATAGAGTGAACGTTCAAAGACTATTTCCTCGGGTGGATGGAGCTATTACAAGGGGGCATAACTATAGGGTTCATGGTGGGAGATACAGGACGGATATCAGAGGTAGGTTCTTTACGCAGAGAGTGGTTGGGGTGTGGAATGGACTGCCTGCAGTGATAGTGGAGTCAGACACTTTAGAAACATTTAAGCAGTTATTGGATAGGCACATGGAGCACACCAGGATGATAGGGAGTGGGATAGCTTGATCTTGGTTTCAGATAAAGCTCGGCACAACATCGTGGGCCGAAGGGCCTGTTCTGTGCTGTACTGTTCTATGTTCTATGTTCTATGTTCTATGAAACATCCTCCCATCTGGGGGAGACCAGGATCAATGTCATCCCTTCAATGTCATCCCTTCAGGTGAACTGATTGCAATGAGGAATTGCAGTGACCCTGAGATGTATTTCTGCTGTTTCAGATAACTAGACTGAGGAAGGGATTAATAGGTATGAACATAGAACATTACATACATAGAACATTACAGCGCAGAACAGGCCCTTCGGCCCACGATGTTGCACCGACCAGTTAAAAAAAAAAACTGTGACCCTCCAACCTAAACGAATTTCTTTTCGTCCATGAACCTATCTACGGATCTCTTAAACGCCCCCAAACTAGGCGCATTTACTACTGATGCTGGCAGGGCATTCCAATCCCTCACCACCCTCTGGGTAAAGAACCTACCCCTGACATCGGTTCTATAACTACCCCCCCTCAATTTAAAGCCATGCCCCCTCGTGCTGGATTTCTCCATCAGAGGAAAAAGCAGTACAGGCTCTTCAGCCCTCGATGTTGCACCGACCTGTGAAACCAATCTAAAGCCCATCTAACCAACACTATTCCAATATCATCCACATGTTTACCCAATGACCATTTAAATGCCCTTAATGTTGGCGAGTCCACTACTGTTGCAGGCAGGGCATTCCACGCCCTTACTACTCTCTGAGTCAAGAACCTACCTCTGACATCTGTCCTATATCTATCACCCCACAATTTAAAGCTATGTCCCCTCATGCTAGCCATCACCGTCCGAGGAAAGAGGCTCCCACTGTCCACCCTATCTAATCCTCTGATCACCTTGTATGCCTCTATTAAGTCACCTCTTAACCTTCTTCTCTCTAACGAAAACAGCCTCAAGTCCCTCAGCCTTTCCTCATAAGACCTTCCTACCATACCAGGCAACATCCTGGTAAATTTCCTCTGCACCCTTTCCAATGCTTCCACATCCGGGTGCTCCGGTTTCCTCCCACTGTCCAAAGATGTGCGGGTTAGGTTGATTGGCCACGCTAAAATTCCCCCTTAGTGTCCTGAGATGCGTAGATTAGATAGATTAGTGGGTAAATATGTAGGGATATGGGGGCAGGGCCTGGGTGGGATTGTGGTCGGTCCAGACTCGATGGGCCAAATGGCCTCTTTCTGCACTGTAGGGTTTCTATGATTCTATGATCCTTCCTATAATGCGGCGACCAGAACTGTACGCAATACTCCAAGTGCGGCCGCGCCAGAGTTTTGTACAGCTGCAACATGACCTCATGGCTCCAAAACTCAATCCCTCTACCAATAAAAGCTAACACACCGTACGCCTTCTTAACAACCCTATCAACCTGGGTGCCAACTTGCAGGCATCTATGCACATGGACACCAAGATCTCTCTGCTCATCCACACTACCAAGTATCTTACCATTAGCCCAGTACTCTGTATTCTTGTTACTCCTTCCAAAGTGAATCACCCACACTTATCCGCATTAAACTCCATTTGCCACCTCTCAGCCCAGCTCTGCAGCTTATCTATGTCCCTCTGTAACCTGCAACATCCTTCCGCACTGTTCACAACTCCACCGACTTTAGTGTCATCTGCAAATTTACTAACCCATCCTTCTACGCCCTCATCCAGGTCATTTATAAAAATAACAAACAGCAGTGGCCCCAAAACAGATCCTTGCGGTACACCACTAGTAACTGAACTCCAGGATGAACATTTCCCATCAACCACCACCCTCTGTCTTCTTACAGCTAGCCAATTCCTGATCCAAACCGCTAAATCACCCTCAATCCCATGCCTCCGTATTTTCTGCAATAGCTTACCGTGGGGAACCTTATCAAACGCTTTACTGAAATTCATATACACCACATCAACTGCTTTACCCTCATCCACCTCTTTGGTCACCTTCTCAAAGAACTCAATAAAGTTTGTGAGACACGACCTACCTTTCACAAAACCGTGCTGACTATCCCTAATCAAATTATTCCTTTCTAGATGCTTATAGATCCTATCTCTTATAATCCTTTCCAAAACTTTGCCCACGACAGAAGTAAGGCTCACTGGTCTATAATTACCAGGGTTGTCTCTACTCCCCTTCTTGAACAAGGGGACAACATTTGCTATCCGCCAGTCTTCTGGCATTATTCTGTAGACAATGACGACATAAAGATCAAAGCCAAAGGCTCTGCAATCTCCTCCCTAGCCTCCCAGAGAATCCTGTGATAAATCCCATCTGGCCCAGGGGACTTATCTATTTTCACACTTTCCAGAATTGCTAACACCTCCTCCTTATGAACCTCAATCCCATCTAGTCCAATAGCCTGTGTTGTAGATAAAAAAACCTCTGACACTATTAGTGGATCAAAGTGCAGGTTTATTTTCACAATTGTGGGAGAAGTGAGGTTCCTAACAGTGGACCCCCAGCCTTCTCTTCGAACACAAGTAAGAACAGAGTTTATATATGTCCTGGGCCCCGCCCTCATTACATTGCAATTCTCTAAGATGTCTGTCATTGTTCATGTGAGATTCTTGTTGCATCAGCAGTATCTTCCTCTGCGTAGTTTGTTCAATCTCCAAGGCCACGATCGTTCGTCATTTATAGCCTTGAAACAACATCACAGGTTTTGCACAAACAAGTTAACTGATATACATACAAGTTTGTATAATACTTTATATCAGTATAAGATGAATAACATATGATGAATATATATATGAATCTATGGTTATACGATCACAGAAGGCATACATGTCAACTCCATCGTGTTAAACAAAGGTACATGAAAATGGAGACTGTTGAGCTTATTTTGAGCTGGGTTAACTGCATTCCTGAATAATAAGTGGAGATAGCAAGAATAGCTGTTCCTCTTATCTGGTACAGACATGAAAAACACTGAACTCTGACGAAAACATGAACTTTGCAGTGTTTCTAACAAAATCACAGAGTTCGGGTCTTAATGCTTAAGTGTGACAATGTTCATTAACCAATTCCCGTCTTCAGCCTGTATCTCAGTATTCTCCTCAACAACATTGTCTTTTTCCTGTGTGAATACTGACGAAAAATATTCATTTAGCGCCTCTCCTATTTCTTCGGACTCCACGCACAACTTTCCACTACTGTCCTTGACTGGCCTTAATCTTACCCTCGTCATTGTTTCATTCCTGACATACCTATAGAAAGCTTTTGGGTTTTCCTTGATCCTACCTGCCAAAGAGTTCTCATGTCCCCTTCTGGCTCTTCTTAGCTCTCTCTTTAGGTCCTTCCTGGCTAACTTGTAATTCTCAAGCGCTCTAACTGAGCCTTCAAATCTCATCTTTATATAAGTCTCCTTCTTCCTCTTCACTAGAGATTCAACTTCTTTAGTAAACCACGGTTCCCTCGCTCGACCACTTCCTCCCTGCCTGACAGGTACATGCTTATCAAGGACACGCAGTAGCTGTTACTTGAACAAGCTCCACATTTCAATTGTGCCCATCCCCTGTAGTTTCCTTCCTCATCCTATGCATCCTAAATCTCACCTAATCGCATCATAATTTCCTTTCCCCCAGCTTTCCATCGCTAAAGTAAACGTAACCGAATTGTGGTCACTGTCACCAAAGTGCTCACCTACCTCCAAACCTAACACCTGGCCTGGTTCATTATCCAGTACCAAATCCAATGTGGCCTCGCCTCTTGTTGGCCCATCTACATACTATATCAGAAAACCCTCCTGCACACATTGGACAAAAACTGACCCCTTTAAAGTACTCGAACTATAGCGTTTCCAATCAATATTTGTAAAGTTAAAGTCCCCCATAACAACTACCCTGTTACTTTCGCTCCTATCCAGAATCATCGTTGCAATCCTTTCCTCTACATCTCCGGAACTTTTCGGAGGCCTATAGAAAACTCCCAACCTCTCCTTTCCTGTTTCTAACCTCAGCCCATACTACCTCAGTAGACGAGTCCTCATCAAACATCCTTTCTGCCACCGTAATACTGTCCTTGACTAATAATGCCACACCTCCCCCTCTTTTACCACCTTCCCTGATCTTACTGAAACATCTAAACCCCGGAACCTGCAACAGCCATTCCTGTCCCTGCTCTATCCATGTCTCCGAAATGGCCACAGCATCAAAGTCCCAGGTACCAACCCATGCTGCAAGTTCACCCACCTTATTCCAGATGCTCCTGGCATTGAAGTAGACACACTTCAAACCACCTTCCTGCCTGCGGTACACTCCTACGACCTTGAAACCTTATTCGTGACCTCACTACTCTCAACCTCCTGTACACTGGAGCTACAATTCAGGTTCCCATCCCCCTGCTGAATTAGTTTAAACCCTCCCGAAGAACATTAGCAAATTTCCCCCCCAGGGTATTGGTACCCCTCTGGTTCAGGTATAGACCATCCCGTTTGTAGAGGTCCCACCTACCCCAGAATGAGCCCCAATTATCCAGGTATCTGAAACCCTCCCTCCTGCACCATTCCTGTAGCCACGTGTTCAACTGCTCTCTCTCCCTATTCCTCTCCTTGCTAGCACGTGGCATGGGTAACAAACCAGAGATAACAACTCTGCTTGTTCTAGCTCTAAGCTTCCACCCTAACTCCCTGAATTTCTGCCTTACATCCCCTTCTCTTTTCCTACCTATGTCATTGGTGCCTATGTGGACCACAACTTGGGGCTGGTCCCCCTCCCCCTTAAGGATCTCGAAAACACGATCCGAGACATCACGGACTCTGGCATCTGGGAGGCAACACACCAACCGCGAGTCCCTCTCGCTCCCACAGAATCTCCTATCTGTCCCCCTAACTATGGAGTCCCCAATGACGGACAGACACAGTTACTTATATAGTGCATTATTTACTTTATCTTCTCCACGTTGCAAATGATAATAAGTGAGCTAATTATATTTTCAAATTTCTCCAAAATACAGGAACCAGGAGGATTGCAGTGTTCAGAATGGGTCCTTGAACAGAAGGTCACTGGTAATGATTAGTTGGCAGTATACAGTCATTATGCTGATTCTTTACAACTTGTATGGAAACATTTAAAAAAATCAATAATTAGTGACAACTAATAAAGAAAACATAGAAATCATAAAAGAGGTAACTTGTAAAATTAAATATGATAAGGCAATGCCAGTGTGGGACTGCATTGGAAAAGGTAATAGGTCACACGATACCAGATTATAATCCAACAGGTTTATTTGAAATCAAGCTTTCAGAGCGCTGCTCCTTCATCACATCACCTTATGAAGGAGCAGCACTCCGAAAGCTTGGGATTTCAAATAAACCTTTTGGACTATAACCTGGTGCCATGTGACTTCTCATCTTGTAAAATTAAATAGTCATGCAATTTGCAGCAAAGACTCATGCGTACTGACAGACATCACCTGCTTTTTCTTCAAGATCACCTGGTCATAGACAAATCACCGCAAGCGAGATTGACAATAAGAGTGAAATCCCCCATGGTCTGTGTTCAACTGGGAACTGACTTTGGTCATCTTGGCCAGGCCCATGAGCAGATCTGTGAGGAGATCCTCCAAACTGCTCCCACCACCCTTGCACTATGCCAGCCAAAGTTCAGGAACATGGAAATTAATTGGAGTTAGAATTTCAAAGAGTGGAAAATGGACTGGCAACTCTCACAGCCCTCATAAATGTGATCCATGGACTCAGACAGCAGAAATTACAAATAACCTAGGAGTCTGTGAAGTAACTCAAAGATAGAACATAGAACATAGAACATTACAGCGCAGTACAGGCCCTTCGGCCCTCGATGTGGCGCCGACCTGTGAAACCAATCTAAAGCCCATCTAACCTACACTATTCCAATATCATCCATATGTTTATCCAATGACCTTTTAAATGCCCTTAATGTTGACGAGTCACTACTGTTGCAGGCAGGGCATTCCTCGCCCTTACTACTCTCTGAGTAAAGAACCTACCCCTGGCATCTGTCCTATATCTCTCACCCCTCAATTTAAAGCTATGTCCCCTCATGATCTCTTGGATCGGTCTATTGCATGCTTCACTCTCCACCTCTGATCTCCATTAGTGTATTAGGGGGAGGAATTCCTCTGATTGAACCATCCACATGTGCTCCTCTCCTCAACCAGACAGCAAGATAGCATCTGGATGGAAGATGCAAGGATATGGAAATTATTGCCGTAATATGGAAGAGGCTGCCTGAAAGGTTGGTGCACTCTGAAAGGCAATGAATATATATTTGAAAAATAAAAGGGTTATAAGGAAAGTGCGGGAGATGGGACAAATTAGATAACTCCATCTAGAGCCAACACATTTGTGAGGAGTTGAATGACCTAATTTTGTGCTCTATGGCTCTGTTTGCAACTTGTTGTCAATGTGCATGGCTCAAATACTGATCATCACATGCATTTAAAGATATTCAAAGTTTCAAACTACTTTAAAGAACAAAGAAAATTACAGCAAAGGAACAGGCCCTTCTGCCCTCCAAGCCTGCACCGACCATGCTGCCCAGCTGAACAAAACCCCCTACCCTTCTGGGGACCTTACCCCTCTCGTCCCATCCTATTCATGCATTTGTTAAGACGCCCCTTAAATGTCACTATCGTATCTGCTTCCATTATCTCCCCCAGCAGCGATTTCCAGGCACCCACCACCCTCTCTGTAAAAAAAACCTGCCTCATACATCTCCTTTAAATCTTGCCCCTCGCACCTGAAACCTATGCCCCCTAGTAATTGACTCTTCCACCCTGGGAAAAAGCTTCTGACTATCCACTCTGAACATGCCCCTCATAATCTTGTAGACTTCTATTAGGTCGCCCCTCAACCTCTGTCGTTCCAATGAGAACAAACCAAGTTTCTCCAACCTCTCCTCATAGCTAATGCCGTCCATATCAGGCAAAATCCTGGTAATTCTTTTCTGTACCCTCTGCAAAGCCTCCACATCCTTCTGGTAGTGTGGCGACCAGAATTGAACACTATATGCCAAGTGCAGCCTAACTAAGGTTCTATAAAGCTGCAACATGACTTGCCAATTTTTAAACTCAATGCCGCAGCCGATGAAGGCAAGCATGCCGTATGCCTTCTTGACTACCTTCTGTTGGATGTTGGCCTATATTGCGAAGGGGATAGAATATAAAAGCAGGGATGTCTTGATGCACCTGTACAGGGCATTGGTGAGGCCGCAGCTGGAATACTGTGTGCAGTATTGGTCCCCTTATATGAGGAAGGATATATTGGCATTGGAGGGAGTGCAGAGAAGGTTCACCAGGTTGATACCGGAGATGAGGGGTTTGGATTATGAGGAGAGGCTGAGGAGATTGGGTTTGTACTCGTTGGAGTTTAGAAGGATGAGGGGGGATCTTATGGAGACTTATAAGATAATGCGGGGGCTGGATAGGGTGGAGGCCGGAGAGATTCTTTCCACTTAGTAAGGAAGTTAAAACTAGAGGACACAGCCTCAAAATAAAGGGGGGTCGGTTTAAGACAGAGTTGAGGAGGAACTTCTTCTCCCAGAGGGTGGTGAATCTCTGGAATTCTCTGCCCATTGAGGTGGTGGAGGCTACCTCGCTGAATATGTTTAAAGCGCGGATGGATGGATTCCTGATCGGTAAGGGAATTAAGGGTTATGGGGATCAGGCGGGTAAGTGGTACTGATCCACGTCAGATCAGCCATGATCTTATTGAATGGCGGGGCAGGCTCGAGGGGCTAGATGGCCTACTCCTGCTCCTATTTCTTATGTTCTTATGTTCTTATGTTCTCCACCTGCATTGCCACTTTCAGTGACCTGTGTACCTGTACACCCATATCCCTCTGTCTATCAATACTCTTAAGGGTTCTGCCATTTACTGTATATTTTCCTATCTGTATTAGACCTTTCAAAATGCATTACCTCACATTTGTCCGGATTAAACGCCATCGACCATCTCTCTGCAAGTCTCCAACCAATCTATATCCTGCTGTATCCTCTGATGGTCCTCATCGCTATCCGCAAATCCACCAACCTTTGTGTCGTCCGCAAACTTACTAATCAAAACCAGTTACATTATCCTCCAAATCATTTATATATATTACAAACAGCAAAGGTCCCAGCACTGATCCCTGAGGAACACCACTTGTCACCGTCCTCCAGTCAGAAACGCACCCTTCCACTGCTACCCTCTGTCATCTATGACCGAGCCAGTTCTGTATCCACCTGGCCAACTAACCTCTGATCCCAAGTGACTTCACCTTGCTGCACCAGTCTGCCATGAGGGACCTTGTCAAAGGCCTTACTGAAGTCCATGTAGACAACATCCACTGCCCTACCCTCATCAATCATCTTTGTCACTTCCTCGAAAACTCGATCAAGTTAGTGAGACATGACCTCCCCTTCACAAAACCATGTTGCCTCTCGCTAATACATCAACTTATTTCCAAGTGGGAGTAAATCCTGTCTCGAAGAATCCTCGTCAATAATTTCCCTACTACTGACATCAGGCTCACCGGCCTGTAATTACCTGGATTATTCTTGCTACCCTTCTTAAACAAAGAAACAACATTGGCTATTCTCCAATCCTCTGGGACTTCCTCTGTAGCCAATGAGGTACAAAGATTTCTCTCAAGGCCCCAGCAATTTCTTCCTTTGCTTCTCTCAGTATTCTGGGGTACATCCCATCAAATGGGCGGCACGGTAGCACAATGGGCGGCACGGTAGCACAGTGGTTAGCATTGCTGCTTCACAGCTCCAGGGACCTGGGTTCGATTCCCGGCTTGGGTCACTGTCTGTGTGGAATTTGCACATTCTTCTCGTGTCTGCATGGGTTTCCTCCGGGTGCTCCGGTTTCCTCCCATAGTCCAAAGATGTGCGAGTTAGGATGATTGGCCATGCTAAAATTGCCCCTTAGTGTCCTGAGATGCGTAGGTTAGCGGGATTAGCAGGTAAATATGTAGGGATATGGGGGTAGGGCCTGGGTGGGATTGTGGTCGGTGCAGACTCGATGGGCCGAATGCCCTCTTTCTGCATTGTAGGGTTTCTATGATACCTATGATCATCCACATGTTTATCCAATGACCATTTAAATGCCCTTAATGTTGTCGAGTCCACTACTGCTGCAGGCAGGGCATTCCATGCCCTTACTACTCTCTGAGTGAAGAACCTACCTCCGACATCTGTCCTATATCTATCACCCCTCAATTTAAAGCTATGTCCCCTCGTGCTAGCTATTACCATCCAAGGAAAAAGGCTCTCACTATCCACCCTACCTAATCCTCTGATCATCTTGTATGCCTCTATTAAGTCACCTCTCAACCTTCTTCTCTCTAACGAAAACAACCCCAAGTCCCTCAGCCTTTCCTCATAAGACCTTCCCACCATACCAGGCAACATCCTAGTAAATCTCCTCTGCACCTTGTATTCCACATTTGCTTCGTGTGTTCCCAGCCTCCTAGCTTTGACAAATACTTCCTTTTTCTTTTTGACTAGGCTCACAATATCTCTTGTTATCCAAGGTTCCCAAAACTTGCCATACTTATTCTTCATCTTTACAGGAATGTGCCGGACCTCAATCCCTGTCAACTTTTCCTTGAAAGCCTCCTACATGCCAGATGTTGACTTACTCTCAAACATCTGCCCCCTATCCACATTCTTCAGTTTCTGCCTAATATTGTTGTAATTAGCCTTCCCCCAATTTAGCACCTTCACTTGAGGACTCCACTTATCTTTATCCATCAGTACCTTAAAGCTTACTGAGTTGTGGTCACTGTTCCTGAACTGCCCCCCAACTAAAACATCGACCACCTTGCCAGGCTCAGTCCCCAATACCAGATCCCGTATGGCCCCTTCCCTGGTTGGACTATCTACATACTGTTTCAAGAAGCCATACTGGATGCTCCTTACAAATTCTGCCCAGTCCACGCCCCTGGCATTAAGTGAGTCCCAGTCAATATAGGAGAAGTTAAAATCTCCCACCATAACAACCCTGTTATTTTTACGCATTGCCAAAATCTGCCTCCATATCTGTTCCTCTATCTCCCGCTGGCAATTGGGCGGCCTATAGTAAACCTCCAGCATTGTGACTACACCCTTCCTATTCCTGTGCCCTTCCCTTATTGCCTCGCTGTATGAGCCCTCCGAAGTGTCCTCCCACAGTACAGCTATGATATTCTCCTTAATGTGGAGATGCTGGCGTTGGACTGGGGTAAGCACAGGAAGAAGTCTTTCAACACCAGGTTAAAGTCCAACAGGTTTATTTGGTAGCACAAGCCACAAGCTTTAGGAGCACGACCCCTTCATCAGGTGAGTGGGAGCTCCGTTCACAAACGGCATATATAGATACAAACTCAATTTACAAGATAATGGTTGGAATGCGAGTCTTTACAGGTAATCAAGTCTTAAAGATACAGACAATGTCAGACAGAGAGAGGGTTAAGCACATGTTAAAGAGATGTGTATTGTCTCCAGTCGGGACAGTTAGTGAGATTTTACAAGCCCAGGCAAGTTTTGGGGATTACAGATAGTGTGACATGAACCCAAGATCCCGGTTGAGAACTTCCTCATGAGTGCGGAACTTGGCTATCAGTTTTTGCTCAGCAATTCTGCGTTGTCGTGTGTCGTGATCGTAACAGACACCTCCAGACGCTGAAAGATGCCCTCATAAGAACAGAATATGGCGCTTGACTCATCAATTGACAGTTCCGACGCGCCACAGAGAAAAACCGCACCGACCTCCTCAGAGGACAAACACGGGACACGATGGACAGAGTACCATTCGTCGTCCAGTACTTCGCCGGAGCAGAGAAGCTACATCTTCTCCGGAGCCTTCAACAAGTCATCAATGAAGACGAACATCTCTCCTTGACAGAAGATCTTCCGCTTCCCACTTCTTGGTAGGTGTTGCTGATCTGACTTCTCCCCCCAAAAATTTTTAATTTCAAAAATATACTTCATTCATAAAAAAAACTCTCAAATAAACCATTGCAAAACGACAGATCCAAAAATTACAAACAGTGCAAAAAAAGAATCAATTTTACAGTACTATACGATGCTTATTTACATGACATTACATTCATTACATTTCAGTATTTGAAACTATATACATACATCAGATTTTACTGTGTGCTGTTGTTTTTCAGATTAGCACACAGTTACGCAGGCCGAGGGTGTTCTACAGTTACCGGGCCCTCGGTCTGCCTCGGTTGAAAGGCTTTACAAGGTGGCCTTTCCCCATTGTGCCTTTGCGGCTGCTGCCCCAAGCTTGAGTCCTGGACCTTGGAATGTGCCAAACTGCAACACTCAGTCGAGGACAAATCTTTCAACTAGAAGATCAGCAAGTTTCAGGCAGACCAAAGTGTGTCCTTCACCAAGTTGATTTCCCTCCAGCAGCAGTTGGTGACTTCTTCCAAAATGCACCAGTGAAGTCCCTCAGCTGCTTCTACTGGATGCTCTAACTCCTGTTTATCACTGGAGGTGATCTTCCGCTTCCCACTTCTTGGTAGATGTTGCTGGTCCGACTTCTCCCAAAATGCACCAGTGAAGTCCCTTAGCCGCCTCTACCAGATTTTAATACAAAATCATTGAAAACAATCAAATTGAAAATAGCTCCCTGGAAAACAATGCACCACGAATTATTTTGGCCCAATAAAGATCAATCACCCACATCCTCCACCAGCATAGACACAAACCTTTGTGGGATTTAGATCTAGAGCAGGATCCAGAACAGACTCACAATCGGTGAGCACAGCACATTAGGTGGGGGCAGTGACATCCAAGATCACCAACACTCGGAAGGCTGCTGGAGCCAGGTTTCTGCTGAGTTCAAGTCAGATGATGAGCCTGTGGATTCGGTCTTAGGACAGAAGTTGGAGGTGCAGTGACAGTCACTAGAATATCAGGAAAGGTTTCAGATACATTCCACAGGTTGCAAGATATGATGGAGAAGTCCTCCACATTCTTCAGTGGGTTAGCCACATCTGCAGACATTCACCTTGGGAGTTAGAGGAAACTCCCAAACTGATTGCAGAATAACCCATTAAAGTCAGGAAATGTATTTTGCATTGTGTCAGGAGAGCATTGACATTTAGTCTGGAAGGTATCCTTTTGTCTTTTTGAGACAGTGTGGAAGTTTGAATCCACAGATGAGATTTTGTAGATTTTATTCTCAATTTCAAAGAAAAAAAGTCACTTCTAGAAGATTTCAGTCATCAGAACAAAGAAAAGTATAGCGCAGGAACAGGCCCTTTGGCCCTCCAAGCCGGTGCCGATCATGATGCCCTAATTAAACTGAAAAAAACCTTTCTGCCCTTACTCGGTCCATATACCTCTATTCCCTCCTTATTCCTGTACCCATCCAGATGCCTTTTAAAGGTTGCTAACGTGCCTGCTTCCACCACCTTCTCGGGCAGTGCGTTCCAGGCACCCACCACTCTGCGTGACTTCCCTCACACATCTCCCTTAAATTTTTTCCCTCTCACCTTGAAGCTCTGCCTCCTTGCAATTGACACTTCCACCCTAGGAAAAAGCCTCTGACTATCCACCCTCTCTAAGCCTCTCATAATTTTGTAGACCTCTATCAGGTCTCTCCTCAGCCTCCATCTTTCCAGTGAAAATAATCCTAGTTTCTTCAACCTCTCCTAGCCAACACCCTCGAGATCAGGCAACATCCTTCTTTGCACTCTCTCCAAAGCTTCCACATCCTTCTGGTAGTGTGGTGACCAGAACTGCACACAATACTCCAAATGCGACCTAACCAAGGTTTTATATAGCTCCAACATAGGGGAGGCGATGGTCTCGTGCTATTATTGCTAGACTATTAATCCAGAAACTCAGTTAAAGTTCTGGGGTGGCACAGTGGCACAGTGGTTAGCACTGCTGCCTCACAGTGCTCGGGACCCGGGTTCAATTCCAGCCTCAGGTCACTGTCTTTGTGGAATTTGCATGTTCTCCCTGCATCTGCGTGGGTTTCCTCCGGGTGCTCCGGTTTCCTCCCACAGTCCAAAGATGTGTGGGTTAGGTTGATTGGCCATGAAAAAATAACCCTAGAGTTAGGGGGATTAGCAGGGGAAATATGAAGGGTTGTGGGAATAGAGATTGGGTTGGATTGTGGTCAGTGCAGACTTGATGGGCCAAATGGCCTCTTTCTGCACTATATGGATTCTATGAATATAGTTCTATGAAAACTTTGCGGATGACACTAAAGTCGGTGGAGTTGTAGACAGTGCGGAGGGAAGTGGCAGGTTACAGAGGGACATAGATAAGCTGCAGAGCTGGGCTGAGAGGTGGCAAATGGAGTTTAATGCGGAAAAGTGTGAGGTGATTCACTTTGGAAGGAGTAACAGGAATACAGAGTACTGGGCTAATGGTAAGATACTTGGTAGTGTGGATGAACAGAGGGATCTGGGTGTCCATGAGCATAGATCCCTGAAAGTTGGCACCCAGGTTGATAGGGTTGTTAAGAAGGCGTACGGTGTGTTAGCTTTTATTGGTAGAGGGATTGAGTTTCGGAGCCATGAGGTCATGTTGCAACTGTACAAAACTCTGGCGCGGCCGCACTTGGAGTATTGCGTACAGTTCTGGTTGCCGCATTACAGGAAAGATGTGGAAGTGTTGGAAAGGGTACAGAGGAGATTTACCAGGATGTTGCCTGGTATGGTGGGAAGATCGTATGAGGAAAGGCTGAGGGACTTGAGGTTGTTTTCGTTAGAGAGAAGAAGGTTAAGAGGTGACTTAATAGAGGCATACAAGATGATCAGAGGATTAGATAGGGTGGATAGTGAGAGCCTTTTTCCTCGGATGGTGATGGCTAACACAAGGGGACATAGCTTTAAATTGAGGGGTGAGAGACATAGGACAGATGTTAGAGGTAGGTTCTTTACTCAGAGAGTAGTAAGGGCGTGGAATGCCCTGCCTGCAGCAGTAGTGGACTCGTCAACATTAAGAGCATTTAAATGATTATTGGATAAACATATGGATGATATTGGAATAGTGTAGGTTAGAGGGGCTTTAGATTGGTTTCACTGGTCGGCGCAACATCGAGGGCTGAAGGGCCTGTACTGCGCTGTAATGTTCTATGTTCATAGAAATCATAGAAACCCTACAGTGCAGAAGGAGGCCATTCGGCCCATCGAGTCTGCACCGACCACAATCCCACCCAGGCCCTACCCCCACATATTTACCTGCTAATCCCTCTAATTTACGCATCTCAGGACTCTAAGGGGCAATTTTTAACCTGGCTAATAAACCTAACCTGCACATCTTTGGACTGTGGGAGGAAACCGGAGCACCCGGAGGAAACCCACGCAGACACGAGGAGAATGTGCAAACTCCACACAGACAGTGACCCGAGCCGGGAATCGAACCCGGGACCCTGGAGCTGTGAAGCAGCAGTGCTAACCACTGCGCTACCGTGCCGCCCTAATGCCGTTCTAAGATGATTTCCCAACTCTTGCACTCAATGACCGACTGATGAAGGCAAGCGTGTCATATGCTTTCTTAATCATCTTGGTCACATGTGTTGCCACTTTTAGGGAACTGTGGACCTGAATACCTAGGTCCCTCTGTATGTTAATGTTCCTAAGGGTTCTGCCATTTACAGTATAATTTACATTTAAATTTGATTCTCCAAAATGCATCACTTTATATTTCTCTGGATGAAACTCCATCTGGCATTTCTGTGCCCAAGACTCCAATCTATCTATATCCTGTTGTATCCTCTGACAATCTGATGCATGTCAATTGTTAAGACCATAAGACCATAAGACATAGGAGCGGAAGTAAGGCCATTCGGCCCATCGAGTCCACTCCACCATTCAATCATGGTTGATTTCAACTCCATTTACCCGCTCTCTCCCCATAGCCCTTAATTCCTCGAGAAATCAAGAATTTATCAATTTCTGTCTTGAAGACGCTCAACGTCTCGGCCTCCACAGCCCTCTGTGGCAATGAATTCCACAGACCCACCACTCTCTGGCTGAAGAAATTTCTCCTCATCTCTGTTCTAAAGTGACTCCCTTTTATTCTAAGGCTGTGCCCCCGCGTCCTAGTCTCCCCTGTTAATGGAAACAACTTCCCTACGTCCATCCTATCTAAGCCGTTCATTATCTTGTAAGTTTCTATCAGATCTCCCCTCAACCTCCTAAACTCCAATGAATATAATCCCACGATCCTCAGACGTTCATCGTATGTCAGGCCTACCATTCCTGGGATCATCCGTGTGAATCTCCGCTGGACCCGCTCCAGTGCCAGTATGTCCTTCCTGAGGTGTGGGGCCCAAAATTGCTCACAGTACTCCAAATGGGGCCTAACCAGTGCTTTATAAAGCCTCAGAAGTACATCCCTGCTTTTGTATTCCAAGCCTCTTGAGATAAATGACAACATTACATTTGCTTTCTTAATTACGGACTCAACCTGCAAGTTTACCTTTAGAGAATCCTGGACTAGGACTCCCAAGTCCCTTTGCACTTTAGCATTATGAATTTTGTCACCGTTTAGAAAATAGTCCATGCCTCTATTCTTTTTTCCAAAGTGTACAACCTCGCACTTGCCCACGTTGAATTTCATCAGCCACTTCTTGGACCACTCTCCTAAACTGTCTAAATCTTTCTGCAGCCTCCCCACCTCCTCAATACTACCTGCCCCTCCACCTATCTTTGTATCATCGGCAAACTTGGCCAGAATGCTCCCAGTCCCGTCATCTAGATCGTTAATATATAAAGAGAACAGCTGTGGCCCCAACACTGAACCCTGCGGGACACCACTTGTCACCGGTTGCCATTCTGAGAAAGAACCTTTTATCCCAACTCTCTGCCTTCTGTCTGACAGCCAATCGTCAATCCATGTTAGTACCTTGCCTCGAATACCATGGGCCCTTATTTTACTCAGCAGTCTCCCGTGAGGCACCTTGTCAAAGGCCTTTTGGAAGTCAAGATAGATAACATCCATTGGCTCTCCTTGGTCTAACCTATTTGTTATCTCTTCAAAGAACTCTAACAGGTTTGTCAGGCACGACCTCCCCTTACTAAATCCATGCTGACTTGTCTTAATCCGACCCTGCACTTCCAAGAATTTAGAAATCTCATCCTTAACGATGGATTCTAGAATTTTGCCAACAACTGAGGTTAGGCTAATTGGCCTATAATTTTCCATCTTTTTTCTTGTTCCCTTCTTGAACAGTGGGGTTACAACAGCGATTTTCCAATCCTCTGGGACTTTCCCTGACTCCAGTGACTTTTGAAAGATCATAACTAACGCCTCCACTATTTCTTCAGCTATCTCCTTTAGAACTCTAGGATGTAGCCCATCTGGGCCCGGAGATTTATCAATTTTCAGACCTTTTAGTTTCTCTAGCACTTTCTCCTTTGTGATGGCAACCATATTCAACTCTGCCCCCTGACTTTCCTGAATTGTTGGGATATTACTCATGTCTTCTACTGTGAAGACTGACGCAAAGTACTTATTAAGTTCCTCAGCTATTTCCTTGTCTCCCATCACTAGATTACCAGCGTCATTTTGGAGCGGCCCAATGTCTACTTTTGCCTCCCGTTTGTTTTTAATGTATTTAAAGAAACTTTTACTATCATTCCTAATATTACTGGCCTGTTCAAGGCACGAAGCTTCGGTAACAGAAGGCTTTTATTAACTAACAATGGAACTAATAGAACGTAAGTACCCATCCCAGACTGATGAGGCCCTGCCCGAGCAGGGGGTCTTATACCTCTCCCAGGAGGCGGAGCCCGACTGGGATGTGCCGCAACAGTAACAACCACAGGTGTATTAATCCCACCCTAGCCCAACAACAACATTAGAACAACCCCACAGTGGGAACCAACGATGGTTCACCACATTCACCCCTCCTTTGAGAACAAAGGCCAGCGGGGTACGAAAACAGACTAAAAAAAAAAGTCAACAGATTATAAGTCCAGACGGTCTGGAGGACCGCACCGTCGTTGTGACCTCCTCAATACCGGCGGTGACACCGGAGTAGGTGCTTGCGGTGGCGTTCTCTCCAAAACAGCGTCCGGCTGTCCTCTCGTGGACTCACAGGTCGGTTGACCCTGATGAAGCGGTAGTGCAGGGGATCCCGGTACATTCTGCGATGGCGCCGATCTCCGGGGCTCAGGCAAGCTGTGCATTGGAGTATAACTGTTAAGCACTGGTCCCGGTGCTGACCGCGCCACGTCCGGGGGAGAAATAAGGGATAAGGGATTCGTCACTGGGGGTATGGGAGCGACAGGAGTTGCTACGTCCCCTGCGGGCGCCAGGTCTCGGATCGAGACTGTGTCATCTCGCCCGTCAGGATATGCCACATAGGCATACTGAGGGTTGGCGTGGAGGAGGTGGACCTGTTCGACCAAGGGGTCGGACTTGCGGGCCCTTACATGTCGCCGCAGAAGGACGGGTCCTGGGTACGTCAACCAGGCCGGTAAAGATATCCCCGAGGACGACTTCCGAGGGAATGAGAACATCCTCTCGTGGGGAGTAGCATTGGTTGCCGTACACAGGAGGGAGCGAATGGAGTGAAGCGCATCAGGGAGGACCTCCTGCCAATGGGAGACTGGAAGGCCTTTGGACTTCAGCGCCAATAGGACAGCCTTCCAGACTGTAGCATTCTCTCTTTCCACCTGTCCATTACCCCTAGGGTTGTAACTCGTGGTCCTACTAGAGGCAATCCCGTATGAGAGCAGGAATTGCCTCAAGTCATTACTCATGAACGACGAGCCCCTGTCGCTATGGATATAGCTGGGGTACCCGAACAGGGTAAAAAGATCACGGAATGCCTTGATCACCGAGGCAGTCGACGTGTCCGTGCAGGGGACAACAAACGGGAACCGGGAGTACTCGTCTATTATGTTCAGAAAGTACACGTTCCGATCTGTTGAGGGAAGGGGGCCCTTAAAATCCACACTCAGCCTCTCGAAGGGGCGAGTGGCCTTGACCAAATGTGCCCGGTCAGGTCGGTAAAAGTGCGGTTTGCATTCCGCGCAAATCCGACAGCTCCTTGTCACCGACCTGACGTCCTCCACCGAGTAAGGCAGGTTGCGGGCTTTGATAAAGTGGTAGAGCCGAGTGACCCCAGGATGGCACAGGTCATTATGGAGGGCGTTCAAGCGATCCTCCTGCATAGTAGCGTATGTTCCGCGCGAGAGGGCATCCGAGGGCTCATTGAGTTTCCCTGGACGATACATGATATCGTAGTTATAGGTGGAGAGTTCAATTCTCCACCGCAAGATCTTGTCATTCTTGATCTTGCCCCTCTGCGTGTTGTTGAACATGAACGCCACGGACCGCTGGTCCGTGATCAGGGTGAACCGCTTCCCCGCCAGGTAATGGCGCCAGTGTCTGACGGCCTCCACAATGGCCTGGGCCTCCTTTTCCACCGCTGAATGCCGAATTTCGGGGCCTTGGAGGGTGCGGGAAAAAAACGCGACGGGCCTGCCTGCCTGGTTTAGTGTGGCGGCCAGGGCGAAATCAGATGCATCGCTTTCCACCTGAAAAGGGATGGATTCGTCTACCGCGTGCATCGTGGCTTTCGCAATGTCGTGTTTCAATGCCTTAAAGGCCAATTGGGCCTCTGGCGTGAGTGGAAAAGTCGTGGACTTAATAAGCTTTGTCCGCGTAGTTGGGGACCCACTGCGCATAATAAGAGAAGAAGCCGAGGCATCTCCTCAGTGCTTTTGCGCTAGCGGGCAAGGGAAGTTCAGCAAGGGGGCGCATACGGTCGGGATCAGGGCCAATGACCCCGTTTTCCACTACGTATCCCAGGATGGCTAACCGGCGTGTACGGAATACACACTTCTCCCTGTTGTAGGTCAAATTCAGGCGAGATGCAGTGCGTAAAAAGTTCTGGAGATTTGTGTCATGGTCCTGCTGATCACGGCCGCAGATGGTGAAATTATCCAGGTACGGGAAGGTAGCCCGCAGCCTGTTCTGGTCCACCATTCGGTCCATAGCACGCTGGAAGACCGAGACCCCATTGGTGACACCAAATGGAACCCTAAGAAACTGATACAGATGACCATCCGCCTCAAAAGCCTTGTAGTGTCGGTCCTCTGGGCGAATGGGGAGTTGGTGGTAGGCGGACTTAAGGTCTATGGTGGAGAACACCCGGTACTGCGCAATCTGATTGACCATATCAGATATGCGCGGGAGAGGATACGCATCCAGCTGCGTATATCGATTAATGGTCTGACTAATCAATGACCATCCGGGGTTTGTTCCCGCTCTTGACCACCACAACCTGTGCTCTCCACGGACTAACACTGGGCTGTATGATCCCTTCTTTGAGGAGTCGCTGAACCTTAGATCTGATGAAGATCCGATCTTCAGCGCTGTAACGCCTACTTTTAGTAGCGATGGGCTTGCAGCCTGGTACCAGATTCTTGAATAAAGAGGGTGTGGTGATCTTTAATGTAGAAAGATTGCATGCGGGGCGCTTTGGACAAATTGGAGACTGCAGCTGTTCCCCTACTGTCAGCGAAGGGAGTGGCCCACCGTACTGTAGGATCACACTCTTCATGTGGACCATAAAGTTTAGTCCGAGGAGAATTGGTGCACAAAGATGCGGCAACACAAGGAGCCTGAATCGCTCGTAAATTGTGCCTTGCACTTTCAGAGTTACCACACAACGTCCTTGAACAGGGACCGACCGGGACCTTGATGCCATAGAGATTGTCTGTTTGGCAGGTTGAATCTGGAGTCCACACCTCTTTACAGTGTCAGGGTGAATAAAGCTCTCAGTGCTCCCGCTGTCAAACAGACAATAAATTGCACGACCATTTACCTCTATATCCATCATTGAACAGTCAAGCCTGTGGTGCTTAGCCTGGTTCAGGGTGATCGACGCCACCGTTGGTCCTTGAACGTCACTGCAAGCAGCTGAGGTCGACGCTGAGGACCCCTGCTGGTCGCTCCTGGTCGTCGTCAACCAAAATGGCCGCCCCCATGAATCGCACATGGTTGAGGGCGCCAAGCGTAGCGACTCCTGGTGGTCATCCTCCTCCGACTCCGTCGACCACAATGGCGTCGTCCTGGACTCGCACGTGGACGAACCCCGTGGGTACTTTGACGTCGATGGTGATGATCCCCGTTCCGAAGGGTCACAGGCTGCACTGCCGTTCTTGGGCTTCGATCTGCACACCTTCGCATAGTGCCCCTTTTTACCGCATTGGTTACAGACCACCGCTTTAGCGGGACACTTTTGTCGTGGATGCTTGGCTCCTCCGCAGAAGTAGCAACGCGGGCCGCATGGGGTTGCAGCCGTCGTCGGGTCTACATGGGAGCACGCCATAACACTGCACTTCGAGCCCGTGGGGCGAGGAGGGATTTGCGACTGTTCCTGCCACGTTGTCTCCACGTGGTCCTCTTCGAAGCCGCCTCAAGCATTTCAGCCAATTCCATAGCTTGGGTCAGGTTGAGATTCCCCTTTTCTAGCAGCTTGAGACGGATGTACGAAGACCCTACCCCTGCCACAAATGCATCTCGGGCGAGGTCATACATATACTGCTCAGCCGACACAGCTTTGCAGTCACAGCCCCTGGCAAGCTGCAAGAGCTCATTGGCGTAATCCTCCATGGTTTCGCCCGACTGCCGACGTTGTGTAGCGAGGAGGTAACGAGCGTGGATCTCGTTGGGAGGTTTCGTGTCGCGCTTTTTTAAAAGCTCGAGGGCCTTCGGGTAAGTGGTGGCCGCACGGATCGCGAGGTAGACTGTGTCGCTTACCCTCGCATGGAGGACCCGGAGTCTGTCATCATCTGTGGTGACTGCTGCGGAGGCTGCCAGGTAGTCCTCAAAACACTTCAGCCAGTGGTCGAAGGTGTTAGAGGCGCCCACCGCACGTGGATCCAGCGTCAGACGTTCTGGCTTTACGATTTGCTCCATACTCTCCTTTCCGTCGAGAGCTTAGTGTTAGACAATAAAATTGATGCACGTCAATTGAACTCAAGGCACGAAGCTTCGGTAACAGAAGGCTTTTATTGTCTAACAATGGAACTAATAGAACGTAAGTACACCATCCCAGACTGACGAGGTCCCGCCCGAGCAGGGGGTCTTATACCTCTCCCAGGAGGCGGAGCCCGACTGGGATGTGCCACAACAGTAACAACCACAGGTGTATTAATCCCACCCTAGCCCAACAACAACATTAGAACAACCCCACAGTGGGAACCAACGATGGTTCACCACACAATCCCTGGCACTATTAGCAACTGCACCAATCTTCGTGTCATCTGCAAACTTACTAATCAGACACCCCATATTTTCCTCCAGATCATTTATATACACTACAAACAACAGAGGTCCCAGCACTTTTAAAATCCATATAAACTACATTCACAGCCCTTCCCTCATCAATTATCTTTGTCACCTCTTCAAAAATCTCAATCAAGTTGATAAGATATGACCTTCCCTATGCAAAACCATGATGCCTGTCACTAACTAGCCCATTTTCTTCCAAATGTGCATATATTCTGTCCTTCAGTATCTTCTCTAAAAGCTTCCCCACCACTGATGTCAGGCTCACCGGCCTATAATTTCCTCGATTATCCCTACTTCCTTTTTGAAATAAGGGAACAGCATTGGCTATTCTCCAGTCCTCTGGAACCTCACATGTGGTCAAAGAGGATGTTAAGATATCTGTTAAGGCCCCAGCTATTTCTTTCCTTGCCTTCCTCACTAACTTGGGATAGATCCCATCCAACCCTGGGGACTTGTCTACCTTAATGAAGGTAGACAAATCTTTAAAGGTTGTGGGTATTTATATTAAATATTGTGTTTTTTTAAAAATTAATTGGATGTGGGTGACAGTGACTGGGTCAGCATTTATTACCTGAACTGTGTGGCTTGCAGGACATTTCATGGTTAATTCCATGTGGGTCTGGAGTCACATGTGGGCAGGTTGAGAACACTAGTGAGCCAGATGGACTTTTATGACAATCGACAAAAGTTTCATGGTCATCATCAGACTTTTAGTTTCACATTTTTATTGAACTGATGTGGTGAGATTTGAACCCAGGTCTCTGGAGCATTACCCTGGATTACTAGTCCAGTGACAATATGACTATGCCATTGTCTTCCCTTTATAACATGCCTTTACTGGACAATGACACATCTCTAATGGAAACAAACTAAATGGAACCTCAATTTCAGTTTTTCTCTTTGCATTTCTTTTATGGTAAGGCAAAGAGAAACATGAACACAAAACCCATGCACACACAATTTAAACATCCACATTGGCCTGAATTTTCCAATGATGGGGGCTTGACTTTGACAGGCTTGTAACCATTTTACATTCAAACGAGTTTTGATTGTCAGCAGGCGGGACTTCGATCTACAATTTGATTGTCTCTCCAACCAATCCTGGAATAATATTGCAAAGCCTCTTCTGGCCACCATGACTGGGATTAAGTGCAGGGGGTTGGTGTAAGGAGAGTAGGAGATGTGATAGGGGGGGAATCACAGTGGGAGGGTGGGGGAGGTGTAAATAATTGGGCAATAGGCCAGTGTGGGGAAAGGGAGTCTGGAGGGAAAGGTGTCCTCAGTCAGAAGCAGCTTGCAGTGAAGTTGTCCCCCCCCCCCCCCCCCCCACCCCCCCCAACCCTCCCCCAACCTTAAATTTTAACCTGGTGTTGTGAGACTTCTTATTGTGTTTACCCCAGTCCAACGCCGGCATCTCCTCTACCTCGACTCATGGTATTTCTATATCTGCAGAGGTGTGACTAGCAGTTGAATCATATTACTTTGCATTGCTTTTTATTAACTGAAACTATCTGTTTTCTTTCTCTAAGGCACCTAATGAAGTCGTTCCTGGGCATGAATTTTATGACAGAATCAACTCCATTTACTTTACATCAAGACCAAATTCTGAATAAAAGTCTTTGCCAGGGTCGAGACCTTTTCTCCTCAGTGTTTGAACTACACATAGTAAGGAAATTGTATATGTTTTATATTTGTGAAATAAAGCAGTGTCTTTGTATATTTGTCAGTGATTTATGCTGGGTTGGCACTGGACAATAACACAAGAATAAATGCAGGTTTGACTTCATGAACAGGACTTATCAAGAAACATAATTGCTCTGACTAAGGAGATGATGTAAGGAAGCTCATTAAGACACTGCTTTAGAATGGCATTGACTCCCCAGGTTGATAATTTCAAATTCAAGCCTCGATTTTGGTTTTTCTAATTACATAAAGCAGATTTCCACTAAGGCAGGAAATCTCAGTCAGGTTTCCATTCTTGATCACTGTTACAGTGAGATCATGCTGAAACATGTGAGTTTCAGGTAAGGAGGGGATTAGTCTTGGCCATAATGCCCACCACAGTTCAGTAATCTGCGGTGCTCCTTATCGAGACACAGAAGAATAATGACTTGGGAAAGTGCCGATGAGCTGCTGATCAATGATTCGTTCAACCTGTGAAGCAATGCTGTGATAAAGTCTGTTGCATTACCTTGCATTACATGTTTGTGGTTATGCAAAAAAAGTTGAAGGGACTAGGCCCCAAATCAAATTGCTTGTATGTTAAAAAGAAAATTAAAGACTATTATGCTGTCAGTGCTTGTTGAACTGCATTCTTGTAATAATTCTGTTAATAATTCTGGTTTACAGGAAGTAGGCGGAAGATGAGATATTTTAAGTGACTTTATTTACGACACAAGTTACTAGAACGTAGTAATTATCTTACGGCCCAGCCCAAATTTCATGATGTCCTTGCCTGTCACTTTATGATTTTGTTCAAGAGAAATCTTGGAGATCATGGACTCACAGACCACTTGGCCATTGATCACAGCATCAATATTAAGACCCAACCAATGATCTTCAACGCCTTGCCAAGCTTGCAAAGTCAAGAGGAGGCCATCTCAGTAAACATGACATTGAGTGAGTGCCTGTATCAGTAAAGGACACAGACACTGAGTGAGTAATGCACCAGTAAAGGACACATACGCTATGGGAATGCCCGTACCAGGAAAGCACACATACAGTGAGTGAGTGCCTGTACCAGTAACAGACTTGTACACTGAGTGCCTGTATCAGTAAAGGACACATACACTAAATTAGTACCAGTAAAGGACACATACACTGTGTGAATGCCTGTACTAGGAAAGGACACATACAAGGAATGAGTGCCTGTACAGTAATGGACACATGCACTGAGTTGGTGCCTGTACCAGTAAAGGACACACAAACAGAATGAGTGTCAGCTCCAGTAAGGACACAGGCACTCAATTAGTGACTATACCAGTTAAGGATGCATACATTGAGTGAGTGCCTGTACCAGTGAAGGACACAGACACTGAATTAGAACATAGAACATTACAGCGCAGTACAGGCCCTTCGGCCCTCGATGTTGCGCCGACCTGTGAAACCAATCTAAAGCCCATCAAACTGACACTATTCCAATATCATCCATATGTTTATCCAATGACCCTTTAAATGCCCTTAACGTTGATGAGTCCACTACTGTTGCAGGCAGGGCATTCCACGCCCTTACTACTCTCTGAGTGAAGAACCTACCTCTGACATCTGTCCTACATCTGTCCTATCACCCCTCAATTTAAAGCTATGTCCCCTCATGCTAGCCATCACCATCCACGGAAAAAGGCTTACACTGTCCACCCTATCTAATCCTCTGATCATCTTGTATGCCTCTATTAAGTCACCTCTTAACCTTCTTCTCGCTAACGAAAACAGCCTCAAGTCCGTCAGCCTTTCCTCAAAAGACCTTCCCGCCATACCAGGCAACATACTGGTAAATCTCCTCTGCACCCTTTCCAATGCTTCCACATCCTTCCTATTCTGCGGCGACCAGAACTGTACGCAATACTCCAAGTGCGGCCGCACCAGAGTTTTGTACAGCTGTAACATGACATCATGGCTCCGAAACTCAATCCCTCTACCAATAAAAGCTAACACACCGTACGCCTTCTTAACAACCCTATCAACCTGGGTGCCAACTTTCAGGGATCTATGCACCTGGACACTGAGGTCTCTCTGCTCATCCACACTACCAAGTATCTTACCATTAGCCCAGTACTCTGTATTCTTGTTACTCCTTCCAAAGTGAATCAACTCACACTTTTCCGCATTAAACTCCATTTGCCACCTCTCAGCCCAGCTCTGCAGCTTATCTATGTCCCTCTGTAACCTGCCATTTCCCTCCGCACTGTCCACAACTCCACCGACTTTAGTGTCATCCGCAAATTTACTAACCCAGCCTTCTACGCCCTCATCCAGGTCATTTATAAAAATGACAAACAGCAGTGGCCCCAAAACAGATCCTTGCGGTACACCACTAGTAACTGAACTCCAGGATGAACATTTCCCATCAATCACCACCCTCTGTCTTCTTACAGCTAGCCAATTTCTGATCCAAACCGCAAAATCACCCTCAATCCCATGCCTCCGTATTTTCTGCAATAGCCTACCGTGGGGAACCTTATCAAACGCTTTACTGAAATCCATATACATCTCATCAACTGCTTTACCCTCATCCACCTCTTTGGTCACCTTCTCAAAGAACTCAATAAGGTCTGTGAGGCACGACCTATCTTTAACAAAACCGTGTTGACTATCCCTAATCAAATTGTTCCTTTCTCGATGATTATAAATCCTATCTCTTATAATCCTTTCCAAAACTTTGCCCACAACAGAAGTAAGGCTCACTGGTCTATAATTACCAGGGTTGTCTCTACTCCCCTTCTTGAACAAGGGGACAACATTTGCGATCCTCCAGTCTTCTGGCACTATTCCTGTAGACAATGACGACATAAAGATCAAAGCCAAAGGCTCTGCAATCTCCTCCCTTACTTCCCAGAGAATCCTGTGATAAATCCCATCCAGCCCAGGGGACTTATCTATTTTCACACTTTCCAGAATTGCTAACACCTCCTCCTGATGAACCTCAATCCCGTCTAGTCTAATAGCCTGTATCTCAGTATTCTCTTCGACAACATTGTCTTTTTCCTGTGTGAATACTGACGAAAAATATACATTTAGCACCTCTTCTATCTCTTCGGACTCCACACACAACTTCCCACTACTGTCCTTGACTGGCCCTGATCTTACCCTAGCCATTCTTTTATTCCTGACATACCTATAGAAAGCTTTTGGGTTTTCCTTGATCCTACCTGCCAAAGACTTCTCATGTCCCCTCCTGGCTCTTCTTAGCTCTCTCTTCAGGTCCTTCCTGTCTAACTTGTAATTCTCAAGCGCCCTAACTGAGCCTTCATGTCGCATCTTTACGTAAGTCTCCTTCTTCCTCTTCACAAGAGATTCAACTTCTTTAGTAAACCACGGTTCCCTCGCTCGACCACTTCCTCCCTGCCTGACAGGTACAAGCTCCACATTTTTGCTGATGACACCAAAGTCGGTGGTGTGGTAGACAGTGAGGAAGGGTGTCGTAGTTTGCAGGAAGACTGAGACAGGTTGCAAAGTTGGGCCGAGAGGTGGCGGATGGAGTTTAATGCGGAGAAGTGTGAGGTAATTCACTTTGGTAGGAATAACAGATGTGTTGAGTATAGGGCTAACGGGAGGACTTTGAATAGTGTGGAGGAGCAGAGGGATCTAGGTGTATGTGTGCATAGATCCCTGAAAGTTGGGAATCAAGTAGATAAGGTTGTTAAGAAGGCATATGGTGTCTTGGCGTTTATTGGTAGGGGGATTGAATTTAGGAGTCGTAGCGTTATGTTGCAACTGTACACAACTCTGGTGCGGCCGCACTTGGAGTACTGTGTGCAGTTCTGGTCCCCACATTACAGGAAGGATGTGGAGGCTTTGGAGAGGGTGCAGAGGAGGTTTACCAGGATGTTGCCTGGTATGGAGGGGAGATCCTATGAGGAGAGGCTGAGGGATTTGGGATTGTTTTCGCTGGAAAGGCGGCGGCTAAGAGGGGATCTTATTGAAACATATAAGATGATTAGAGGTTTAGATAGGGTGGATAGTGATAGCCTTTTTCCTCTGATGGAGAAATCCAGCACGAGGGGGCATGGCTTTAAATTGAGGGGGGGTAGTTATAGAACCGACGTCAGGGGTAGGTTCTTTACCCAGAGGGTGGTGAGGGATTGGAATGCCCTGCCAGCATCAGTTGTAAATGCGCCTAGTTTGGGGGCGTTTAAGAGATCCGTAGATAGGTTCATGGACGAAAAGAAATTGGTTTAGGTTGGAGGGTCACAGTTTTTTTTTAACTGGTCGGTGCAACATCGTGGGCCGAAGGGCCTGTTCTGCGCTGTAATGTTCTATGTTCTATGTTCTATTTCAATTGTGCCCATCCCCTGCAGATTTCTTCCCCATCCTATGCATCCTAAATGTTGCCTAATCACATTATAATTTCCTTTCCCCCAGCTATAACACTTGCCCTGCGGTATTGTAGCGGGCTCCCTCTTTTTAACTCCATTCGTGGGCTTATTTTAGGTTTGGTTCTCCATTACCCAAACCCTACCAATGCCCGCGTGATTCTCTCTCTCGCCGATGGAACAACGGCCACCTTGCGCCTACTTCACTCGAGTAGCGCCCCCAAGAGAGAGAAAAGGAAACTGCTGCCTATCCACTACCTGGCAGCTTTTGCTGAGTGGGTGGGTTCGAATCGCCCAGCGTACCCTCGGTTCTCGACTCTGGAATTATGGTAAGGGATATTAAAATGTGACCCGACCAGAGATAGCTGATGAGAAATTGAAAGAGCAAGATGGGCTCCAATCGAGTTCAAATCATATATTTTTTATTAAACACCAAAAGTAAACCTCATCAACACCAGAAAACAACATATAGGTATCTTATACTATGACTATGGGAACAAAACTAAACGGGCACATCATAAATTCTAACTTTAAACAGTGTTAGCAATATCTTACACTATGAAAAGGTTCGTGCACCCACCATTCCCACAAAAGCCTCCACTGCTATGTTACCCTCGGGAACTTCACAAATTACTAGGAAATGCTCGGTTGAGCCGACCTTGACCTTCTGGGCTGGCTGTGTGCTGGAAAACTGCTGTCTGCAACGCGGTTCAGGAGGGTGAGAGAGTTGCCATGCGGGTCCGAAGAGAAAAAGTGAATGGCTGCGAAGCCACACTTTTTAAAGTTCAGATTTCAAAGGTCCCGTGAGCTCCGCTCCCACCGGCAATTACAACAACAATGGTCCTGGATCGCTATCAGCCTCAGTGATAGCACAGCCTATTGAAATCACAAATGGCTGAGACTGCCTTGTCCAGTATGAATGGCCCATCAATGTTCCTAATCACTTTACTGGGGCTTACAGATTGCTTTCCCAGCATGGAGATGGGTTTCTCTTTACTGCTGGATAGCCCCATTATCGTATCTATTGTATCTTATCCAGGTACATTGTGGTTGGTATCGATCTTCCAATCTCGATGCGGGCCTGGTCTGGTGACGGAATCTGTTCCCTTTGAGATTCAGTTAATCTAATCAGCAGCCTGTCTGGACCCTGACCGTTTGTGAATTCGACTGGAGGCACCCTTTCAGCACACAGGCAGGGCTGAGCCTGCTGGGAGAAAACAGCCAGTTTCTGCAGCCAAACGTGGCTACTTCTACCATTTAAATAGCCAATGTGCGTTTCACAGTCCTTATATGCGTTGGTGTTGCCCGAAAAACTTACAGATGCCCCTTCGATACGTCCAGACTTGTTCGGACCGTATCGACATAAAACGTTGAGGGGCAACACTTCTCCTCTTTCGTGACTGTAAGCACCCCCTACTAACTCGTGAAGCTCTGTGTCCCGAGAGGTCCCCTTAATCTGAGCTACACCCCTTTTACATACAGCAACACAGAGAAAGGTGATGTAGGTAGATGCATTACAACAATCCCTTGCAATATGCGGGATGGAAAAACGTTAAATACAACAAGTACAGTGTGGTGAACCATTGTTGGTTCCCACTGGATAGTGCTGAGCCAGGGGCTGGCCAGGACTACAAGGATGTACATATGTTACTGTTGGATTGTGCTATTGTTGCTGTTGGGGTTAGGGTGGGGTTGTTACACCTTTGTACTGTAGTGTTGTGGCACATCCCAGTCGGGCTCCGCCTCCTGGGAGAGGTATAAGAGTCCCTGCTCTGGCCGGGACCCCTTCAGTCTGGGATAGTGTATATAAGTTCTGGTAGCTTCATTAACAGTAAATAAAAGCCTTCATTTACTGAGCTTCGAGCCTCGTGTCTGAATAAGCGCAAAAATTTTATTTACTGTCGTTAAACTCTCGTCGGAGAAAAAAAAAGAAGAGAGAGAGTATGGAGCAAATTCTCAAGCCGGAACGCCTGACGCTAGATCCACGTGCGGTGGGCGCTTCTAACACCTTCGACCACTGGCTGAAGTGTTTCGAAGATTACCTGGCAGCCTCCACAGCGGTCACCACAGATGATGACAGACTCCGGGTCCTCCATGCGAGGGTAAGTGACACAGTCTACCTCGCGATCCGTGTGGCCACTAATTACCCTAAGGCCCTCGAGCTTCTAAAGAAGCGCTATACAAAACCACCTAACGAGATACACGCTCGTTACCTCCTAGCCACTCAACGACGGCAGTCTGGCGAAACGATGGAGGACTATGCCAATGAGCTCCTACAGCTAGCCAGGGGCTGTAACTGCAAAGCTGTGTCGGCTGAGCAGAGCATGTACGACCTCGCCCGAGATGCGTTTGTGGCCGGGGTCGGATCGTTTTACATTCGACTTAAACTGTTGGAGAAGGGTAACCTTAATCTTACCCAGGCCATCGAGTTAGCAGAGATGCTCGAGTCGGCTTCAAAGAGCTTAGTTTTATATCCAGAGGACCACGTGGAGACAACGTGGCAGGAGCAGTCGCAAATCCCTCCTCGCCCCTCGGGTTCGAAATGCTGTGTAATGGCGTGCTCCCATTCGGGCCAGACGACGACTGCAGCCCCGTGCGGCCCGCGGTGCAACTTCTGTGGAGGAGCAAAACATACCCGGCAAAAGTGTCCCGCTAAAGCTGTGTAGTGCACCGCATGCGATAAAAAAGGGCATTATGCAAAAGTGTGCCGATCGAAACCCAGGAACGGCAGTGCGGCCTGCGATTCTTCGGAGCTTGGATCATCATCGTCGTCGAAGTCGTCGCGGGGTTCGTCCACGTGCGAGTCCAGGACGACGCCATTACGGTCGACGGAGTCGGAGGAGTATGACCACCAGGGGTCGCTTACTTTGGCGCCCTCACCCACGTGCAATTCATGGGGGCAGCCATGTTGGTCGACACTGACCACGAACGACCAGTAGGGGTCCTCCGCATCGATTTCAGCTGCCTGCAGTGGCGTTCATGAACCAACGGTGGCGTCGATCATTCTGGACCAGGCCAAGCCTCATAGACTCGACCGTTCGATGATGGATATCCAGGTAAATAATCATGTGATTTATTGTCTGTTTGACAGCGGGAGCACTGAGAGCTTTATCCACCCAGGCACTGTGAAGCGGTGTGGACTCCAGATTCAACCTGCCAAACAGAGAATCTCTATGGCATCAAGGTCCCGGTCTGTTGCCGTGCTAGGGAGTTGCGTGGTAACCTTGAAAGTACAAGGCACAGTTTACGAGCGCTTCAAGCTCCTTGTGTTGCCGTATCTTTGCGCACCAATACTTCTCGGACTAAACTTCATGGTCCACTTGAGGAGTGTAATCCTACAGTATGGTGGGCCACTCCCTTCACTGGCAGTGGGAAAACAGCAGCAGCCTCCAAATTGCCCAACGCCTGTAGCCTCTCGACGCTGAAGATCACCACACCCTCCTTGTTCCAGAATCTTGTGCCAGGCTGCAAGCCCATCGCGACTAAAAGTAGGCATTACAGCACTGAGGATCGGATCTTCATTAGATTTGAGGTTCAGCGGCTCCTCAAAGAAGGGATCATACAACCCAGTGTTAGTCCGTGGAGAGCACAGGTTGTGGTGGTCAAGAGCGGGAACAAACCCCGGATGGTCATTGACTACAGTCAGACCATTAACTGATATACGCAGCTGGATGCGTATCCTCTCCCGCGCATATCTGATATGGTCAATCAGATTGCGCAGTACCGGGTGTTCTCCACCATAGACCTCAAGTCCGCCTACCACCAACTCCCCATTCGCCCAGAGGACCAACAATACACGGCTTTTGAGGCGGATGGTCGCTTGTATCATTTTCTCAGGGTTCCCTTTGGTGTCACCAATGGGGTCTCGGTCTTCCAACGTGCTATGGACCAAATGGTGGACCAGAACAGGCTGCGGGCTACCTTCCCGTACCTGGATAATGTCACCATCTGCGGCCATGACCAGCAGGACCACGACACAAACCTCCTGAACTTCGTACGCACTGCATCTCGCCTGAACTTGACCTACAACAGGGAGAAGTGTGTATTCCGTACGCGCCGGTTAGCCATCCTAGGGTACGTGGTGGAAAACAGGGTCATTGGCCCTGATCCAGACCGTATGCGCCCCCTTGCTGAACTTCCCTTACCTGCTACTGCAAAAGCACTGAGAAGATGCTTGGGCTTCTTCTCTTATTATGCGCAGTGGGTTCCCAACTACGCGGACAAAGCCCGTCCGCTCATTAAGTCCACGACTTTTCCCCGAACGCCAGAGGCCCGATTGGCCTTCGAGAAATTGAAAGCCGACATCGCGAAAGCTACGATGCACGCGGTAGACGAGTCCATCCCCTTTCAGGTGGAAAGCGATGCATCTGATTTCGCCCTGGCCGCCACACTTAACCAGGCGGGCAGGCCCGTCGCAATTTTTTCCCACACACTCCAAGGCCCCGAAATTCGGCATTCAGCGGTGGAAAAGGAGGCCCAGGCCATTGTGGAGGCCGTCAGACACTGGCGCCATTACTTGGCGGGAAAACGGTTCACCCTGATCACGGACTAGCGGTCCGTGGCGTTCATGTTTAACAACACGCAAGATCAAGAATGACAAGCTCTTGCGGTGGAGAATTGAACTCTCCACCTATAACTACGATATCATGTATCGTCCAGGGAAACTCAATGAGCCCTCGGATGCCCTCTCGTGTGGACCATGCGCTAGTCTTCAGGAGGATCGTTTGTACGCCCTCCATAATGATCTGTGCCATCCTGGGGTCACTCGGCTCTACCACTTTGTAAAAGCCCGCAACCTGCCTTACTCGGTGGAGGACGTCAGGTCGGTAACAAGGAGCTGTCGGATTTGCACGGAATGCAAACCGCACTTTTACCGACCTGACCGGGCACATTTGGTCAAGGCCACTCGTCCCTTTGAAAGACTGAGTGTTGATTTTAAGGACCCCCTTCCCTCAACAGATCGGAACGTGTACTTTCTAAACATCATCGATGAGTACTCTCGGTTCCCTTTTGTTGTTCCCTGTTCGGATACATCTGCTGCCACGGTGATCAAGGCATTCTGTGATCTTTTTACCCTGTTCGGGTACCCCAGCTACATCCATAGCGACAGGGGCTCGTCGTTCATGAGCGATGACTTGAGGCAATTCCTGCTCTCATACGGGATTGCCTCTAGTAGGACCACGAGTTACAACCCTAGGGGTAATGGACAAGTGGAACGTGAGAATGCTACAGTCTGGAAGGCTGTCTTACTGGCGTTGAAGTCCAAAGGTCTTCCAGTCTCCCGGTGGCAAGAGGTGCTCCCTGATGCGCTCCACTCTATTCACTCCCTCCTGTGTACGGCAACCAATGCTACTCCCCACGAGAGGATGTTCTCATTCCCTCGGAAGTCTTCCTTGGGGATATCTTTACCGTCTTGGTTGACGTACTCAGGACCCGTCCTCCTGCGGCGACATGTAAGGGCCCGCAAGTCCGACCCGTTGGTCGAACAGGTCCATCTCCTCCACGCCAACCCTCAGTATGCCTATGTGGCATACCCTGACGGGCGAGAGGACACGGTCTCGATCCGAGACCTGGCGCCAGCAGGGGACGTAGCAACCCCTGTCGCTCCCATACCCCCAGTAACAAACCCATTATCTCTCATTTCTTCCCCGGACACGGCGCGGGCAGCATCGGGACTATTGCTTAATCATTTTACTCCCATGTACAGCTTGCCTGAGCCCAGAAGATGGTCACCACCGCAGGGCGTGTCAGGATCCCCTGGACTACCATCACCTCAGGGTCAACCGGCCTCTGAGTCCGTGGAAGAACAGCTGGACACCGTTTTGGGGAGAACGCCACCGCAAGTGCCTACTCCGGTGTCACCGCCGGTATTGAGGAGGTCACAACGACGGTGCGGTCCCCCTGACCGTCTGAACTTATAGACTGCAGACATTTTATTCTGGTTTTTGTACCCCGCCGGCCTTTGTTTTCAAAGGAGGGGTGAATGTGGTGAACCATCGTTGGTTTCCACTGGATAGTGCTGAGCCAGGGGCTGGCCAGGACTACAAGGATGTATATACGTTACTGTTGGATTGTGCTATTGTTGCTGTTGGGTTAGGATGGGGTTGTTACACCTTTGTACTGTAGTGTTGTGGCACATCCCAGTCGGGCTCCGCCTCCTGGGAGAGGTATAAGAGTCCCTGCTCTGGCCGGGACCCCTTCAGTCTGGGATAGTGTATATAAGTTCTGGTAGCTTCATTAATAGTAAATAAAAGCCTTCATTTACTGAGCTTCGAGCCTCGTGTCTGAATAAGCGCATCATACAGCAATAAACCAGCGGCCCCCAAACATAGGGGTTACCGCATATATATATACAGAAACTTCACAGCATTGGGATACAGTAGCGGTTTTTATTAAACTGGCGAGGTTTGGTTCGGGCTGTGGAGGTTTGATCGATTTATTAGCTTCCGCAGCTCCGCGGTCTTTCTTCGCTTTCGGAACTTGCAGTTAACGCATAGTAAATAAAACACAATAATTAGTTGACACACAATTAATAGATGGGTGGCTATACGGATCCAGGCTGGGATCACTATCTAAGAGCCTAAGTTCCACCAATCGGGGGATCTAATCTCTTCTATTTTCCTATCAATATCCTGGGTCTTTTGCTCCAAGGAGAAAAAGTATTTGTGTGACAGCTCCACTGCCGCCAGCAGTTTCCTTAATTTCTCCTTGACTGGGGGAATATCATACCCAAAATGGGCCACATAATTATGTAAGTCTGTTATATTTTCCCGTACCGAGAGGTGAACCGAAGAAGGTTCCGGGATGGGCAATATTCGCTGTTGTGCCACATGGACTTCTGCCCTGGGTTTAAAACAGAAGCTGCTGTGCGGTACCGGGCACCACTGCTGTGGTCCGTGCTGATACCGCTGGGCACTTGTGGTGACACAGTACGTCCCACCACCTGTATATACCACCTGTGGAGGGACATGGTCTGCGCCATCGCCTCCATGGTGCAGTTTATAGGCTCTGCCCCAACAGTTCTGAAGCCACACTGAGGCCTAGCCTCGGTGTCCATGTGCTGGGGACACAGGATTACCTGTGCTCCCCGGCTCCGACAACCCAAAAGGTCAATGCCTGTCACAATTTGCTCCCTCACTATGACATAGGGCGGGACCTTCCCGTAGCGAATATGTACCCCTCCCACGAACGACTCCCACGTTCTCCACTCGGTACAGAGGGGCCGGTCGTGCCGAGGTTCCCATCACCGGGATTCTCACAACCACCCCCATTATGGTGTTATTGGATTTCCCGCAATCCACTGGTACTGGGTAGGCCTCGGAGGCCACACGAAGCTGACAAGGACTCAGAGTGCTGTTGTAAGGGTGTAGTGCTGCTAGGTGTTGGTTGCTTATCCATGAGGGGACCCGACCTTGTCTCAGATCCTCCAGGTTGCTCCTCCCCTCCCCAAGCAACCAAGCTCCATACGGTGCACACGCTTCATTTTGTGCAGCCTGATCGGATGCATTTTGGTCCTCTCGAATCAAAGCATTTATAGTTTTTGCGTGATTTTCCAATTGTGCTATGATCTCTTTTAGGTGAAGAGTCATTGCCGCCTCTTCGTGTAACCCTGATCCTACCACCGCGTTCTCATCCCCCAGAACTTTTCTTAGCTGCCCCTTTAATTGATTGATCTGCAGGGCCAGTTCCACGTTGTCCATACTGTTAATTATGGACGTCCCTGTGTTAAATGCCGTAAAACCGTTGTTGACCGTTAGGGTGGCACGGTGGCACAGTGGTTAGCACTGCTGCCTCACGGCGCTAGGGACCCGGGTTCAATTCCCAGCTTTATCTAATAGAGGTATACAAGATTATGAAGGGGATAGATAGGGTGAACAGTGGGAAGCTTTTTCCCAGGTCGGAGGTGACGATCACGAGGGGTCACGGGCTCAAGCTGAGAGGGGCGAAGTATAACTCAGACATCAGAGGGACGTTTTTTACACAGAGGGTGGTGGGGGCCTGGAATGCGCTGCCAAGTAGGGTGGTGGAGGCAGGCACGCTGACATCGTTTAAGACTTACCTGGATAGTCACATGAGCAGCCTGGGAATGGAGGGATACAAACGATTGGTCTAGTTGGACCAAGGAGCGGCACAGGCTTGGAGGGCCGAAGGCCTGTTTCCTGTGCTGTACTGTTCTTTGTTCTTTGTTCTTTGAAGGGGGGGAGGTTTAACACAGATATCAGAAGGACATATTTCACACAGAGGGTCGTGGGGGCCTGGAATGTGTTGCCGGGCAAGGTGGTGGAGGCGGACACACTGGGAACGTTTAAGACTTATCTAGACAGCTATATGACCGGAGTGGGAATGGAGGGATACAAAAGAGTGGTCTAGTTTGGACCAGGGAGCGGCGCGGGCTAATTGTTCCTTGTTTCTCGTTTCAAGGCTTCATTCTATGATCATCTTGCTGGTGCCAGTACAGAGCGAGACTGCGGATAGTTGGGAACCTGTCTCGGGGGCAGGGAATTCATATGGTGTTCATGGAAGTGGAAATGACTAGGGTTGGGAAGCATTTTCCGATCAGGGCCATTGTGATCTCCTGGACTCGTTTCGATCGCCTCAGGGGGTCGGAGAGGAATTTCCCAGATTTTTTTTTTTTTTTCCCCATATTGGCCCTGGGGTTTTTCACTCTGGGTTTTCGCCTCTCCCTGGGGATCACATGGTCTGGAATAGGGGGGTGGGGGTGAGTTAATAGGTTGTAATGAACAAAGCATCGTAGCTGTGAGGGACAGCTCGGTGGATAGGATATTGGTATGTAGATAGGCTGGAAAATTGGGCGGGGATCCTGGATTCAGGATTCAATCCTGGACCGGGGAGCGGCGCGGGCTTGGAGGGCCGAAGGGCCTGTTCCTGTGCTGTATTGTTCTTTGTTCTTTGGGTCACTGTCTGTGTAGAGTTTGCATGTTCTCCCCATCTCTGCATGGGTTTCCTTTGGTCTTTGTTCGACTGGAGCAGGACTGAGGGAGAGATTCTTAGCAGGAGTGCTGAGGGTAAGCAAAGTACTGATTGATTGATTTATTTATTTAATTGTATTCCTTGTTTGTTTCGCGGGCTTTTTTCAAGGTTTTAAATTAAAGGAAGTGAGGTCAGCTGAAGGGGATTCTGGGAGGTTGAGTTCTTAGTATAAAAGTCAGTTACCTGGGGGTTTCGACCTCTTTGTTCAACTGGAGCATAAAAAGCCGGCCGCACTATACAGCGGGCAGCGTCAGGAGCGGGCAGTGTAGTGTGTGGGAAGCAGAGTGTGAGCTATAAGGGCTTTGACTCACAGGGCTTAGGCTGAAAGGGCGAGGCAAGGTAAGTTATTTTTATCCAAACCTATATAGGATAAGGGTAACTATGAGTGATAGGCCAGTTCGGTGCTTCCGGTGTGGGATGTGGGAGTTCCTGGATACACCTAGCCGCCCGGAGGTTCACATTTGCGCCAGGTACGTGGAACTGCAGCTCCTGAGGGACCGCGTCACGGAACTGGAGCTGCAGATTGCTGACCTTGGTCTAGTCAGGGAGAATGAGCGAATAATTGACATGAGTTATAGGCAACTAGTTACACCGGGGCATCGGGAGGAAGACACGTGGGTCACAGTTAGGAGGAGTAAAGGTCAGAAGGGTAACGTACCAGAGAGTACTCCAGTGGCTGTCTCTCATAATAGGAAGGGCTCGGCGGCAGGTGTGAGAGGGGAGGGGAGTGAGCAATTAGAGGAGGGGTCACCTGTGGTTGTCCCACTCCAAAACAAGTATATTGTTTTGGATAGTGTGGAGGAGGATGACTCTCCAGGGGTAAGCCACAGTGACCAGGTCACTGGCACACAGTCAGGCTCTGTGGCCCGGAAAGGAAAGAGAGGGGTTAGGAGAGCAATAGTGGTGGGGGATGCGTTGGTTAGAGGCACGGACAGGCGATTCTGTGGGTGCGAACGGGACTCCAGGATGGTAGTCTGCCTACCTGGTGCTGGGGTAATGGATGTCACCGAGCGGATAGGAGCCATATTAAAAGGGGAAGATAAAGAAACGGATGTCATTGTACACATTGGTGCAAATGACGTAGACAGGAAGAGCAGGGGGATCCTACGAGAGCAATTCAGGGAATTGGGAAATAGGCTAAAAAGTAGGGCCTCCAGGGTGGCCATCTCTGGGCTGCTCCCAATGCCTCGTGCCAGTGAGGCTAAGAATAGGGAGTTAGTACAATTGAATGCTTGGCTAAAGGACTGGTCCAGGAGGGAGGGCTTCATTTTCATAGATCAATGGGAAGTTTTCAGGAGAGGATGGCACCTGTACAAGAAGGACGGGTCACAACTAAGTTGGAAGGGCACGAATATCCTGGCTGGGAGTTTTGCTAGTGCAGTTCGGGGGGGTTTAAACTAGTATGGCAGGGAGGTGGGGATCAAAATATTAGGTCGACTAAGTGTAGAGGCTGGGGACGAGCTTGGGGCTGGGACAAGGCTGGCAAAGAAGAAGAGCACTCTGGGGGAGGATGACCTCACTGGGCCTGGAGGTCTGGAGTGCTTATACTTCAATGCAAGGAGCGTAGCAGGTAAGACAGATGAACTTAGGGCCTTAATGCTCACGAGGAATTTGGATGTGGTTGCGGTGACAGAGACTTGGTTGAAAGAGGGACAGGACTGGCAGCTGAATATTCCGGGGTACAAGTGTTTTAGGCGAGACAGAGGAGGGGCCAAAAGAGGTGGGGGAGTAGCAGTATTAGTTGGAGAGCATATTACAGCGGTGCAGAGGGAGGACAATTCAGAGGGGTCGTGTAATGAGTTACTCTGGGTGGAGCTTAGAAACAGGAAGGGCGCAGTCACCATGTTGGGGGTGTACAACAGGCCCCCCAACAGCCCAAGGGAAGTGGAAGAATGGATATGTCAGGAGATACTGGATAGGTGCAGGAAAAATAGGGTTGTTGTAGTGGGAGACTTCAATTTCCCTGGTATAGACTGGAAATCGCTGAGAGCAGGGACCCTGAATGGGGAGGAATTTGTAAAATGCGTACAGGAGGGTTCTTTGGAACAATATGTAGATAGCCCGACGAGAGAGGGGGCTATACTGGACCTCGTACTGGGGAATGAGCCCGGTCAGGTCTTCAAAGTTTCGGTAGGGGAACATGTGGCAAATAGTGACCACAATTCTGTTAGCTTTAGGATAGTGATGGAAAAGGATGAGTGGTGTCCCAAGGGTAAGGTGTTGGATTGGGGGAAGGCTAACTTTAGTGGGATTAGGCAGAAATTGGCAGCTCTTGATTGGGAGAGGCTGTTTGAGGGTAAATCCACGTCTGGCATGTTGGGAGTCTTTTAAGGAACAGTTGTTAGGGCTACAGGACAGGCATGTGCCTGTAAAAAAGAAGGATAGGAAGGGTAGGATTCGAGAACCGTGGATAACCAGGGAAATTGAGGGACTGGTCAAAAAGAAAAGAGAGGTGCATGTTAGGTCCAGGCAGCTAAAAACAGAGGGAGCTCTGGAGGAGTACAAAGAAAGTAGGAAAGAACTCAAACGGGGAATTAGAAGAGCAAAAAGGGGTCACGAAATGTTCTTGGCAGACAGGATTAAGGAAAATCCCAAGGCATTTTATTCATACGTTAGGAACAAAAGGGTTGTCAGGGAAAAAATCGGACCTCTCAGGGACAAAAGTGGGGAATTATGCTTGGAGCCCAAAGAAGTAGGGGAGATCCTAAATGAATACTTTGCATCGGTATTCACAAAGGAGAGGGATGTGTTGACTGGGAGTGTCTCGGAGGGGAGTGTTGAACCGTTGGAGAAAATCTCCATTACAAAAGAGGAAGTGTTAGGTTTGTTCGAGAATTTAAAGACTGACAAATCCCCAGGGCCTGATGGAATCTATCCAAGGCTGCTCAGGGAGACGAGAGATGAAATCGCTGGGCCTCTGACGCAAATCTTTGTCTCGTCACTGGACGCAGGTGAGGTCCCAGAGGATTGGAGGATAGCTAATGTGGTCCCGTTATTTAAGAAGGGTAGGAAGGATAACCCGGGTAATTATAGGCCGGTGAGCTTGACGTCCGTGGTGGGGAAGTTGTTGGAGAAGATTCTTAGAGATAGGATGTATGCGCATTTAGAAAGGAATAAACTCATTAACGATAGTCAGCATGGTTTTGTGAGAGGGAGGTCATGCCTCACTAACCTGGTGGAGTTTTTTGAAGAAGTGACCAGAATGGTTGACGAGGGAAGGGCCGTGGATGTCGTCTATGTGGACTTTAGTAAAGCGTTTGACAAAGTCCCTCATGGTAGGCTGGTGAAAAAGGTTGGATCTCATGGGATAAAGGGGGAGGTGGCTAGATGGGTGGAGAACTGGCTTGGTCACAGAAGACAGAGGGTGGTAGTGGAAGGGTCTTTTTCCGGCTGGAGGCCTGTGACTTGTGGTGTTCCGCAGGGCTCTGTATTGGGATCTCTGCTGTTTGTGATTTATATAAATGATCTGGAAGAAGGTGTAACTGGGGTGATCAGTAAGTTTGCAGACAACACAAAATTGGCAGGACTTGCAGATAGTGAGGAGCATTGTCAGAAGCTACAGAAGGATATAGATAGGCTGGAAATTTGGGCAAAGAAATGGAGTTCAATCCTGACAAATGCGAAGTGATGCATTTTGGGAGAAATAATGTAGGGAGGAGCTATATGATAAATGGCAGAACCATAAAGGGTGTAGATACGCAGAGGGACCTGGGTGTGCAAGTCCACAGATCTTTGAAGGTGACGTCACAGGTGGAGAAGGTGCTGAAGAAGGCATATGGCATGCTTGCCTTTATTGGGCGGGGTATAGAGTATAAAAGTTGGGGTCTGATGTTGCAGATGTATAGAACGTTGGTTCGGCCGCATTTGGAATACTGCGTCCAGTTCTGGTCGCCACACTACCAGAAGGACGTGAAGGCTTTGGAGAGAGTACAGAGGAGGTTTACCAGGATGTTGCCTGGTATGGAGAGGCTTAGTTATGAGGAGAGATTGGGTAAACTGGGGTTGTTCTCCCTGGAAAGACGGAGGATGAGGGGAGACTTAATAGAGGTGTATAAAATTATGAAAGGCATAGATAGGGTGAACGGTGGGAAGCTTTTCCCCAGGTCGGTGGTGACGTTCACGAGGGGTCATAGGTTCAAGGTGAAGAGGGGGAGGTTTAACACAGATATCAGAAGGACATATTTTACACAGAGGGTGATGGGGGCCTGGAATGCGCTGCCAGGCAAGGTGGTGGAGGCGGACACACTGGGAACGTTTAAGACTTATCTAGACAGCCATATGAACGGAGTGGGAATGGAGGGATACAAAAGAATGGTCTAGTTTGGACCAGGGAGCAGCGCGGGCTTGGAGGGCCGAAGGGCCTGTTCCTGTGCTGTATTGTTCTTTGTTCTTTGTTCTTTGACCACCCCTCGCCTTTGCTTTCCGGAACCCATCGAAAAATCCCCTCCCCCGCGGTACATCTCTTCTATGTCAATGTCCCCGAAATCCAGATTATGGAATTTCTGGAACACATCCTTTCAAAGTGCTTGGTACAATAATTCTGTCTCGCGGGGGCACCATGCTGGCAAACGTACTTCGGTCAGGTTCAGAACGACCGAGGCCTCAGCGTAATGTACCCCCTGGTACAATACCTTCTTAGTGCGGACGAGTACTAACCCATTCTCGGGCCCCTTGGTGGTGGTCGCACAGCTGTGAGGGTCGATCGGTTGGGCGGTGGGTAGGGGCTTCTTTACCTGAACCAGTAGTTCGGTAGCTTTCACTGTCATCCCTTCCCCGGGAGTTACACATGCCCTGCCCACTGCGGTCCCAATTTATCCCGTTCCCTGGGTCCTGCCACCACCTCACAAAAGTGATTGATGCCCCTTGTGGACATACCTTGGCAGACCCCCACAGGCATAAATATATCCCCTGGTCATAAGCCCACCACTTCTCCCAACATACAGTAATCCCTCCCGGTGACCCCGTGATGGTCCGGTAGGGGTCATTGTCTAATTGTTCCCAGTTCAAGAATCGATCCCTCATGTCCGGGCTCAGCTTCCTGAGCCACCACCATCTCCCCAAAGGAGCATCCCCCTTGCAAGTCAAACACACCTGCCTGCCCTCAGTCACCCTAACCCGGTCAGTCGCCACCTGTATTTCTTTACAGGGCACAGAGGCTTCCCCGTAAGTGGAGCTCTGGTGGCTGGAGTACCTGGTCGAGTTCGACCCCAGCCACCCAGGCCACCTCCCTTTGTGGGAGTAGCGGGCCCGTTCATTTGCCACCGGGTTACCCTGTCCGGTGGTTACGAGGGGGTGCCCTACCCCCAGAGCACCCGTACACCAGGGACTCTTCCGTATCTCCTCTGCGGGCCTCCCACACCTCCAGACACGCCATCAACACCATCCACATAGCTGGACCCATCTGAAAAACAGAACAAAAGACCTCCTCGCCTCCACATTGCACGTTCACCCTTCCTGAGACCTTTTAAAACGGAAGGGTGCCAAATGGCCGACACTAGCGGCTGCCACTTTAAAATTGTCGCTGTACAATTTAAAACTGCTGGCTGTGGTGCTGTACTTCGCAGCCCGGCTCCCCAGGGTCCTAGTGCCCTGCGTCCATCTCGCACTGTGGAAGTTCCCGACCTCCACACTAAACTGTTACCCCAAGTAGAAACACACACAACACTAACCAGATCCTACACAAATGTTCTACGAAACAGAAGCTATAAATCATAGACCTATTTACAACGCCACCCGTCTCCAGGTGGCCAGCTCAAAACTGGTCCCCACTCTGCTGGGGCCAGTCATCCGTCTGGTCTGAACGACTGGTCCGGACTTCCTTGGGCCGAGGGGCCTGACTGCCCCTGGCCTCCCCTTCCCCTAAGAGATTCTGGAATCCCCCTCCGCTCCCTGTGGAGACTGGGCTACTTGTGGCCGCACTCGGCAGTGCTCCACTTTCCCCACCCTCCACCCGGGCCCTTTTACTGCGGGATCGGGCCCCAGGTGCCATGTGTGAGGGAGACCACCCTACCGGGGGCTTGGAGACCCTACCGCTCCTACGTCCTCTCAATGGTTCCCAAACCAGAGGCGACACCTCCATCTCCTCTGCCTCCACTACTTCTGCCTCCCTGAGGCAGTTAACTCGACCGGTGAGTGGGTGCTCGGGTATTTTAAAATTACCCGGGCTGGGTGCTTGTGTCACCGTCTGCCTCACAGTGGTCATTACTTCTGGTGCTGCCAGGCAGGGACGCACGTTGTCACCTGTTGGGTAACGGTGGGGTCGGGTATTTCCCCTACCGTTTCCACCTCTATGGGGGCTTCCTCACTCACTTCCCCCTTCCTCATTTCCTTCCTGCTCTTACCGGCCCTGGTGGGGTCGAAGAGCTTGCACTGGTTTACGTGGTACCACCTTATCTTATGGGGAAGCTGTCCAGCATACACCATGGGGCTGGCCTTATCCACTATACTGTACGGCCCCGCGTACAGTGGCTCAAAGGTTCCTACCCGCGCAAAATTGCGGACCATCACCTGCTCTCCTATGGCCCACTCGTGAGTTGTGCGGGGCTCCAGCAGCAGCCTGTTTCTGCGGTGCTGGGCCCCCATGTTACTGGCTGCCTGCCAGTGAACCTGCTTCAGCTGTTCTAGCAGCTGTTTGGCAAATTTGTCCCTGCTTACCTCCCTGAGCTGTCCCTCAGTCAGGGCTGGGATCAGGACATGCATGGGGGTCCTCATGACTCGGCTCATCATGAGCTCATGGGGAGAGTACCCGGTACTCCTGGACTGGCTGGCCCGGATCCCCATAAGCAGCAGGGACAAAACCTCCACCCACTGGGTGGGTGAATCTCCTGTCTCCTTCCACAGCCTTTCCTTTATAGTCCGGTTCAAACGTTCTACCGGAGCCGAGGACTGGGGGTTGTAGGCTACGTGCCATTTTGCTTTAATGCCCAGTACTTTAAGGGTAGACTGCATCACCTGCCCTGTGAAGTGGCTCCCTTGATCCGATTCGACATACTGTGGGAGTCCCCACCTGGAGAACATCTCCCGGACTAAGATTTTTGCCGTGCCTATCGCGGTGGCTGTTCGGCAGGGGAAGGCCTCCACCCATTTTGAAAACACATCCACCAGTACCAGGCAGTATTTGTAACCCCCTTGAGCAGTCAGAAGGGGTCCAATGTAGTCGATTTGGATCGACTGCCATGGCCCCTCCACCCTCCTGACGTGTCCAATTGAAACTTTCCTTTTCTGGGGGTCTGGGTTGTTCGCAGCGCAAACTGGACAGCTTGCGCAAAAGTCGCGAACGTCTTCCCTCAGCCCCGGCCACCAGCCCGCCATCTCCACACGTTGACGTGTGGTCTCTGGCCCGGGGTGTCCTGCCCCTGGACCCTCATGGGCTCGTTTCAAAACACTCCCTTCTGTAAAGGGAAGGTACTACCCATTGGTCCCCTCTGAAGAGCATGCCTTCTTTCACAGTCATGTTCTTCTCCCCATAGGGACCCTCTACCCTTTCTTCTCTGCCTAGGGCTGCTAAAACGGTTTTTAACTCGGGGTCCTGTGCCTGAACTGTGGCCAGGTCTGTGGCCAAGGTCACTCCTGGATCCCCTCTCCGGGGCTGTCCCCTGGCTGCTGCCACCTGTCCTTCCCCATATGGATCCCACACTACCCCGTTCCTAGCCCCCTCTCTGGCCAGAAGGTCTGCCTTCTGGTTCCCCTCACCTCGTGGCTCTGTCTTGGAGTGGGCCTTTACTTTATGTATGTATCTATCCTCGCCCTCCCCTATGGCAGCCACGATCCTCTCCAACGGAGGTTTAGTGGTGAGGGGTTTCCCATCCGACGAGGTGTACCCTCGGCGGGACCAGATAGCTAGGTACTCCGTGCACGAGTTGCACGTGAACATGCTATCTGAACAAAAGGTGTATGGAGTGGGGAAACACTCAGGATGGGTAACCACATACATAACGGCGGCCAGCTCTGCCTGCTGAGCGCTCAGTGTGTGTGGGAGCTTGAGGGCCAGGGCTATCTCTGCCTCGGGGGTCCCAGATCCCGCAACCCGTGAACCTGGTGCCCTCCGATATGGAACTGGATCAGTCTACATAGATTTAGAATCATAGAATCCTACAGTGCAGAAAGAGGCCATTCAGCCCATTGAGTCTGCACCAACCACAATCCCACCCAGGCCCTATCCACATATCCCTACATATTTAGCCACTAACCCCTCCAACCTATGCACCCCAGGACACGAAGGGGCAATTTAGAATGGCCAATCAACCTAGCCCACACATCTTTGGACCTACCCGTGGGATGCAGCCCTGCCCCTGCCGAAAACTGAAATCTACCTCCCATACCCCCTCTACGGAACAATGGTGTGGTTCCCCTGGGTATACTAAGTTGGCTGCGAGCTGTGGCTCACTCAGCCCCTTCACCCGTAAAGCCATCTGGGACAACAGGAGAGTCCACCGGGTGATCCTTGCACTACTGACCGTGCCGTCTTTAATTCGACCGTCTAGTAACATTTGGGTTGGGGTATGGTGGGTCAGGAGAGTGATGGGTGACATTCTGATGAAAACCTGCACCCGTTTTACTGCCCAGTATGTGGCTAGCAGGTGTCGCTCACAATTGGAGTATGCCCGCTCCACTTCTGTGAGGACTCGGGAGGAATACACCACGGGCCTAAGCTTGCCATGCCGTTCCTGGAGGAGTACAGCGCTCAGGCCATCACTGCCTGCTGCTACCTCCAGGAAAAATTCCTCCCTGGGGTCAATGGCTCCCAGAGCTGGGGCCTTCTGCATGTCCTGTTTGAGTCGGACAAATACTGACTCACACTTGCTATCCCACTCCCATTCCACCCCCTTGAGCAGCAGCCTGAGCAGAGGTGCTGCAGTCGCGGCACAGTCTTCAATAAAGTCACGGCAGTAGCCTGTGACTCCCAAAAAGGACCGTACCCCCCTAACATCCACCGGGACTGGAAGTTCCTGCACTGCCTGCCTCCTGGCCGCATCTATCCCTCTCTCTCCAGCCCTAAGGGTTAAACCCAGGAACTTGACCTCCCTCAACCCAATCTGGGCTTTCTTGGGGTTAACCTTTAATCCTCCCTTACGGAGTAACCTCAACAACTCATCTATCAGGGGGCCATGTTCCTCGCTACTGTCCGTGAACAGCAATATGTCGTCCATGTACTGGACCAGTCTGTGGGGCTCACTGAATTCCTTCAGACATTCGGCCATACACTGATGGAAAATACTGGGGCTATTGTGAAGCCCCTGTGGGAGACAGCTCCATGGATATTGCTGGCCCTTGATAGTGAACGTGAACTTGTATTGGTCCTCCTGCCTGACCGGGATGGACCAAAACCCATTGGAGATATCCGGCACTGTAAAAACAGAGGCCGTCACTGGGATTTCCCCTCACAAGTCCGCTCCGGCTGCCACCGTTGGGGCGCATGCCGGAATGTTTTTATTGAGGACTCTGTAGTCCACTGTTGCCCTCCAGGAATAATCTGGCTTCCTCGCTGGCCAGAGTGGTGAGTTCACATGGGTGGCAATTGGCCAGTGAGCTCAGAGCTACCTCTAAATCAGCCTCCGCTTCCCGGGGGAAACTATACTGTTTCTGCGGTCGGGACATGGGATCCCCTTCTATCCTGACCTCGGTCCCGGTGACCCTTCCACAGTCGTGCTTGTGAGTAGCGAAGGTGGCCAAATTTTGTTTCACGTATCCCTGATACTCAGTCGAGGTATTTCTCACGAGGGCATCGAGATCGTACCCCTCTCTGGGCTTCACGACACACAGAGCCCCTTTCTCTGGTGCCCTCTCAATGACCATTACCCCCTTTTCAGCCCCTTCCTCTGCTATGCCCCACAAACAGTGGTTTCTCAGGTCCACTAAGACCTGATGTGCCACTATGAAGTCGGTGCCTAATATCCCTTTTCCTTTCTGTTCCCATCTCATCAGGACGCATTTCCATTGCACCTGGAGTGCTCCTAACCAAATGGGCAGGGGAACAGAGAAAAATCCCGTCTTCTCGTTTCCCGTGAAACCGACAAGGCTATAGGGCGCCCCACTGGATAGAGGGGATGCACGGGGATTGTCCATGTGGACAATGCTACTGGAAGCACCTGTGTCCAGCAGGTAACTCCCGACCACATCCTGGACCTCCATTCTGACCCAGGGTCTCCCACATGGGCCATATTCAAGTGGGCATAGGAAGGTGGGCTGTTTTGCTGGCAGTCATACCGCTGCCGGAGGCACGGGCACGGGTGTGCTCTGGCCTGTTGCCATGGCCACCTGTCCGGACCCTCCCGTCTTAGACTGCAGATATGCCATTAAGTCTTTTACATCTATCGTCCCCGGCCCGGCTGCTCCCACCTCCGGGGTTGATGCGCATCAATTGGACACGAGGCACGAAGCTTCGGTAAAAGAAGACTTTTATTAACTAACAATGGAACTAACAGAACTTTAACACACTATCCCAGACTGAAGAGGTCCCGCCCGAGCAGGGGGTCTTATACCTCTCCCAGGAGGCGGAGCCCGACTGGGATGTGCCACAACAGTAACAACCACAGGTGTATCAATCCCACCCTAGCCCAACAACAACATTAGAACAACCCCACAGTGGGAACCAACGATGGTTCACCACATTCACCCCTCCTTTGAGAACAAAGGCCGGCGGGGTACGAAAACAGACTAAAATGTCAACAGATTATAAGTCCAGACAGTCTGGAGGACCGCACCGTCGTTGTGACCTCCTCAATACCGGCGGTGACACCGGAGCAGGTGCTTGCGGTGGCGTTCTCCCCAAAACAGCGTCCAGCTGTTCTCCCACGGACTCACAGGCCGGTTGACCCTGATGAAGCGGTAGTGCAGGGGATCCCGATACATTCTGCGATAGCGCCGATCTTCGGGGCTCAGGCAAGCTGTGCATTGGAGTAAAACTGTTAAGCACTGGTCCCGGTGCTGTCCGCGCCACGTCCGGGGGAGAAATAAGGGATAAGGGATTCGTCACTGGGGGTATGGGAGCGACAGGAGTTGCTACGTCCCCTGCGGGCGCCAGGTCTCGGATCGAGACTGTGTCCTCTCGCCCGTCAGGATATGCCACATAGGCATACTGAGGGTTGGCGTGGAGGAGGTGGACCGGTTCGACCAAGGGGTCGGACTTGCGGGCCCTTACATGTCGCCGCAGAAGGACGGGTCCTGGGTACGTCAACCAGGCTGGTAAAGATATCCCCGAGGACGACTTCCGAGGGAATGAGAACATCCTCTCGTGGGGAGTAGCATTGGTTGCCGTACACAGGAGGGAGCGAATGGAGTGAAGCGCATCAGGGAGGACCTCCTGCCAACGGGAGACTGGAAGGCCTTTGGACTTCAGCGCCAATAGGACAGCCTTCCAGACTGTAGCATTCTCTCTTTCCACCTGTCCATTACCCCTAGGGTTGTAACTCGTGGTCCTACTAGAGGCAATCCCGTATGAGAGCAGGAATTGCCTCAAGTCATTTCTCATGAACGACGAGCCCCTGTCGCTATGTATATAGCTGGGGTACCCGAACAGGGTAAAAAGATCACGGAATGCCTTGATCACCGTGGCAGTCGACGTGTCCGCGCAGGGGACAACAAACGGGAACCGGGAGTACTCATCTATTATGTTCAGAAAGTACACATTCCGATCTGTTGAGGGAAGGGGGCCCTTAAAATCCACACTCAGCCTCTCGAAGGGGCGAGTGGCCTTGACCAAATGTGCCCGGTCAGGTCGGTAAAAGTGCGGTTTGCATTCCGCGCAAATCCGACAGCTCCTTGTCACTGACATGACGTCCTCCACCGAGTAAGGCAGGTTGCGGGCTTTGATAAAGTGGTAGAGCCGAGTGACCCCAGGATGGCACAGGTCATTATGGAGGGCGTTCAAGCGATCCTCCTGCATAGTAGCGTATGTTCCGCGCGAGAGGGCATCCAAGGGCTCATTGAGTTTCCCTGGACGATACATGATATCGTTGTTATAGGTGGAGAGTTCAATTCTCCACCGCAAGATCTTATCATTCTTGATCTTGCCCCTCTGTGTGTTGTTGAACATGAACGCCACGGACCGCTGGTCCGTGATCAGGGTGAACCGCTTTCCCGCCAGGTAATGGCGCCAGTGTCTGACGGCCTCCACAATGGCCTGGGCCTCCTTTTCCACCGCTGAATGCCGAATTTCGGGGCCTTGGAGGGTGCGGGAAAAAAACGCGATGGGCCTACCCGCCTGGTTTAGTGTGGCGGCCAGGGCGAAATCAGATGCATCGCTTTCCACCTGAAAAGGGCTGGATTCGTCTACCGCGTGCATCGTGGCTTTCGCAATGTCGTGTTTCAATTCCTTGAAGGCCAATTGGGCCTCTGGCGTGAGTGGAAAAGTCGTGGACTTAATAAGCGGACGGGCTTTGTCCGCGTAGTTGGGGACCCACTGCGCATAATAGGAGAAGAAGCCTAGGCATCTTCTCAGTGCTTTTGCGCTAGCAGGCAAGGGAAGTTCAGCAAGGGGGCGCATACGGTCTGGATCAGGGCCAATGACCCCGTTTTCCACCACGTATTCCAGGATGGCTAACCGGCGCGTACGGAATACACACTTCTCCCTGTTGTAGGTCAAATTCAGGCGAGATGCAGTGCGTAAAAAGTTCTGGAGATTTGTGTCATGGTCCTGCTGATCACGGCCGCAGATGGTTACATTATCTAGGTACGGGAAGGTAGCCCGCAGCCTGTTCTGGTCCACCATTCGGTCCATAGCACATTGGAAGACCGAGACCCCATTGGTGACACCAAATGGAACCCTAAGAAACTGATACAGACGACCATCCGCCTCAAAGGCCGTGTATTGTCGGTCCTCTGGGCGAATGGGGAGTTGGTGGTAGGCGGACTTAAGGTCTATGGTGGAGAACACCCGGTACTGCGCAATCTGATTGACCATATCAGATATGCGCGGGAGGGGATACGCATCCAGCTGCGTATATCGATTAATGGTCTGACTGTAATCAATGACCATCCGGGGTTTGTTCCCGCTCTTGACCACCACAACCTGTGCTCTCCACGGACTAACACTGGGCTGTATGATCCCTTCTTTGAGGAGTCGCTGAACCTCAGATCTGATGAAGATCCGATCTTCAGTGCTGTAATGCCTACTTTTAGTAGCGATGGGCTTGCAGCCTGGTACCAGATTCTTGAATAAAGAGGGTGTGGTGATCTTTAATGTAGAAAGATTGCATGCGGGGCGCTTTGGACAATTTGGAGACTACAGCTGTTCCCCTACTGTCAGCGAAGGGAGTGGCCCACCGTACTGTAGGATCACACTCTTCATGTGGACCATAAAGTTTAGTCCGAGGAGAATTGGTGCGCAAAGATGCGGCAACACAAGGAGCCTGAATCGCTCGTAAATTGTGCCTTGCACTTTCAAGGTTACCACACAACGTCCTAGCACAGGGATAGACCGGGACCTTGATGCCATAGAGATTGTCTGTTTGGCAGGTAGAACCTGGAGTCCACACCTCTTTACAGTGTCAGGGTGGATAAAGCTCTCAGTACTCCCGCTGTCAAACAGACAATAAATTGCACGACCATTTACCTCTATATCCATCATCGAACAGTCAAGCCTGTGATGCTTAGCCTGGTTCAGGGTGATCGACGCCACCGTTGGTCCGTGAACGTCACTGCAGGCAGCTGAGGTCGATGCTGAGGATCCCTGCTGGTCGCTCATGGTCATCGTCGACCAAAATGGCCGCCCCCATGAATCGCACATGGGTGAGGGCGCCAAACGTAGCGACTCCTGGTGGTCATCCTCCTCCGACTCCGTCGACCACAATGGCGTCGTCCTGGACTCGCACGTGGACGAACCCCGTGAGTACTTCGACGACGATGGTGATGATCCCCGTTCTGAAGGGTCACAGGCCACACTGCCGTTCTTGGGCTTCGATCTGCACACCTTCGCATAATGCCCCTTTTTACCGCATAGGTTACAGACTACCGCTTTAGCGGGACACTTTTGTCGTGGATGCTTGGCTCCTCCGCAGAAGTAGCACCGCGGGCCGCATGGGGCTGCAGCCGTCGTCGGGTCCACATGGGAGCACGCCATAACACTGCACTTCGAGCCCGTGGGGCGAGGAGGGATTTGCGACTGCTCCTGCCACGTTGTCTCCACGTGGTCCTCCGGATACAGGACCAAGCTCTTCGAAGCCGCCTCGAGCATTTCAGCTAATTCCATAGCTTGGGTCAGGTTGAGATTCCCCTTTTCTAGCAGCTTGAGACGGATGTATGAAGACCCGACCCCGGCCACAAACGCATCTCGGGCGAGGTCGTACATGTACTGCTCAGCCGACACAGCTTTGCAGTCACAGCCCCTGGCAAGCTGCAAGAGCTCATTGGCGTAGTCCTCCATGGTTTCGCCCGACTGCCGACGTCGTGTAGCGAGGAGGTAACGAGCGTGGATCTCGTTGGGAGGTTTCGTATAGCGTTTTTTAAAAGCTCGAGGGCCCTCGGGTAAGTGGTGGCCGCACGGATCGCAAGGTAGACTGTGTCGCTTACCCTCGCATGGAGGACCCGGAGTCTGTCATCATCTGTGGTGACCGCTGCAGAGGCTGCCAGGTAATCTTCAAAACACTTCAGCCAGTGGTCGAAGGTGTTGGAAGCGCCCACCGCACGTGGATCTAGCGTCAGACGTTCTGGCTTTAGGATTTGCTCCATACTCTCCTTTCTTTTTTCTTCCGTCGAGAGCTTAATGTTAGTTAATAAAATTGATGCGCATCAATTGGACACGAGGCACGAAGCTTCGGTAAAAGAAGGCTTTTATTAACTAACAATGGAACTAACAGAACTTTAACACACTGTCCCAGACTGAAGAGGTCCCGCCCGAGCAGGGGGTCTTATACCTCTCCCAGGAGGCGGAGCCCGACTGGGATGTGCCACAACAGTAACAACTACAGGTGTATCAATCCCACCCTCGCCCAACAACAACATTAGAACAATCCCACAGTGGGAACCAACGATGGTTCACCACAGGGGTTGGGGCGGCTGCTACCGGGGTCGCATCCTCTACTGCTTTACTTGGGTTCCTACACTCCCTCCTGTAGTGCCCGGGCTTCCCACACCCGTAGCACACCGGCCTCCTATCGGAAGTCGGGCTGCCTTCCTGCTTCCACTCCCCCCTCTTGGGGGGCGCTGGTATGATGCCATGCACCTTGCTCTGAGAGGGATTTTCCTCCCCTCTCTCCCCGTTGCGGTATGCGAGAGTGAGTTTTCTGATCACCTCTGCCTCGTTAAGGTTCAGGTCCGTTGGGTCGAACCAATGTTCAGCCTTTGCCCTAACTCGCAGGAGGCAGTTTGCTACTAGAGTCTTCAGCAAGTGGGCGGTTCTCTCGTCCAGATTCCGCCTATCTAACGGAGTCCCACACGCTCCCTCATACACTACCCACAGCCTGTCTGCGGACATATCCGGGGACTCAGCCAGCTGCTGCGTCGTTTCCCCCACCCTGGCGAAAGGACTACCCTGATCCAACCCCATGGCCTCCAGAACCGCTGCCTGTGCCGCTGCCCATGTTGCAGGTTTTCCCCCTTCCCTGGAGGTCACTGCCTTACATAAATAGGAATCCAGGGTCATCAGCAATAGTTTCACCCGTTCCACCTCATCACAATCATTTATGTCGGCTGCCTGTTGCACCTCCATAAAATGTAACATAGAAACATAGAAAAACTACAGCACAAAACAGGCCCTTCGGCCCCACAAGTTGTGCCGAACATGTCCCTACCTTTTAGGCCTACCTATAACTCTCCATCCTATTAAGTCTTATGTACTCATCCAGGAGTCTCTTAAAAGACCCGACTGAGTTTGCCTCCACCATCACTGACGGCAGCCGATTCCACTCGCCCACCACCCTCTGTGTGAAAAACTTCCCCCTAACATTTCCCCTGTACCTACCCCCCAGCACCTTAAACCTGTGTCCTCTCGTAGCAGCAATTTCCACCCTGGGAAAAAGCCTCTGAGAGTCCACCCGATCTATGCCTCTCAACATCTTATATACCTCTATTAGGTCTCCTCTCATCCTACGTCTCTCCAAGGAGAAAAGACCGAGCTCCCTCAGCCTATCCTCATAAGGCATGCCACTCAATCCAGGCAACATCCTTGTAAATCTCCTCTGCACCCTTTCAATCTTTTCCACATCCTTCCTGTAATGAGGCGACCAGAACTGAGTACAGTACTCCAAGTGGGGTCTGACGAGGGTCTTATATAGCTGCACCATTATCCCTGGACTCCGAAACTCAATCCCTCGATTGATAAAGGCCAGCATACCATATGCCTTCTTAACCACCTCCTCCACCTGCGGGGCCGATTTTAGAGTCCTATGGACCCGGACCCCAAGGTCCTTCTGATCCTCTACCGTACTAAGAGTATTTCCCTTTATATTGTGCTCCTTCATCCCATTTGACCTGCCAAAATGGACCACTACGCATTTATCTGGGTTGAAGTCCATCTGCCACTTCTCCGCCTAGTCTTGCATACTATCTATGTCCCTCTGTAACTTCTGACATCCCTCCAGACTATCCACAACCCCACCAACCTTCGTGTCGTCGGCAAACTTACCAACCCATCCCTCCACTTCCTCATCCAGGTCATTTATGAAAATGACAAACAGCAAGGGTCCCAGAACAGATCCCTGGGGCACACCACTGGTGACCAACCTCCATTTAGAAAAAGACCCATCTATACACACTCTCTGCCTCCTTTGGGCAAGCGAGTTCTGGATCCACAGGGCAGCAGCCCCTTGGATCCATGCCCTCTCACTTTTTCTAGAAGCCTTGCATGGGGGACCTTATCGAACGCCTTGCTAAAATCCATATAAACCACATCTACCGCTTTCCCTTCGTCAACGTGTTTAGTCACATTTTCGAAGAACTCCACCAGGCTCATAAGGCACGATCTGCCTTTGACAAAGCCATGCTGAGTATTCTTGAGCATACTAAACCTCTCTAAGTGCTCATAAATCTTGTCCCTCAGGATCTTCTCCATCAGCTTACCAACCACTGAGGTTAGACTCACTGGTCGGTAATTTCCTGGGCTATCCCTAATCCCCTTCTTGAAAATAGGAACTACATTCACAATCCTCCAATCCTCCGGCACCTCTCCTGTCTCCATCGACGATGCAAAGATCATCGCCAGAGGCTCTGCAATCTCTTCCCTCGCCTCGCACAGTAACCTGGGGTACATCCCATCCAGACCTGGCGACTTATCTATCTTGATGCCATTCAAAGATTCCAGCACAACCTCTTTGTTAAAGTCCACATACTCAATCTTTTCAGTCCACCGCAAGCCCGCAGTACATCCACCCAGGTCCTTCTCCTCTGTGAAAACCGAGGCAAAATACTCATTAAGCACCTCTGCCATTTCTACTGGTTCCATACAGGTTTTCCCGCCTTCACCTTTTATAGGCCCTATTCCTTCACGTCTCATCCTTTTACTCTTGACGTATTTATAGAACGCCTTAGGGTTTTCCTTAATCCTACCTGTCAAGACCTTCTCGTGACCCCTTCTGGCTCTCCTAATTTCCTTCTTTAGTCCCTTCCTACAAGCCATATACTCATCTAGATCCCTATCTTCGCCAAGCCCTCTGAACCTTTTGTACGCTTTCCTTTTCCTCTCGACTAGGTCCCGCACAGCTTTCGTGCACCATGGTTCCTTTAACCTACCAACCCCACCCTGTCTGCTCGGAACGTTGCCCTGTAGAACTCTAGACAGACATTCCTTGAAAAACTGCCACCTCTCTTCAGTACATTTCCCCGACAGGTCTCCCGCCCTAGTCAGTCTTGGGATATGGGTTACCATCCACCTGAGCTCGTGTGGCCCATGGGGAATTATTATATCGCTCTCTATCGGTCCCCTTGCGGCCCCTCCCACTGGGGGACCATACTTTCTTTGTCTAACCGAGCACATCTGCCCCACCTGGGGCTGTTGCCCCCCTGCCTCATCGGCATCCGGCTCTCCCTCCATGCTCGGTAGCCCCACCACTCCGGGGTGTGCGACCCATGTCGGAGACACCTCAACCTGGAGATACTCCACTGACCCCCCTTGGACCCACCCCTTCCTGGACGTCCCGAACCCTACCTGCTGACCCAGACACATTACCGGCATCTCAGACAGCGGTCTGTCCCCTTTTCCAAAGGAATAGTGCGCTATACCCGGCGGACACGCTGCCACCTGGGGGTACACCGTTGACCCCCCCTTGGACCTGCCCCTCTCTGGACAGCCCGAACCCCACCTGCCGACCCGGACACGTTTCCGGCGCCTCAGGAGGCAGTCTATTCCCCTTAGCGCCCGGGGAATCATCCGCTGAGAGGAGCCCTCTGCCCCTCGGGGACCCTCCTGGACCTACCAGGTGCACCTGTCCCCTGACCTTGGACAGAGCCTCCTCCAGCTCTTCTATCCATGCCTGGCACGGCCCATGCTCGCCGTCACCTAACTCGCCACAAGCCACCCTGTACGCTGCCTGGATGTCCCTGAACCTCCCTTCCAGCTCCTTGTACCTCTGCGCACCTTGAGCCAGGAGTTCTTGGGCCTCCCGTTCCCTCTCCTTTGCCTCAACTACCTGGCATTGGAGGAATTCCTTTTCGTATCGGTGTGACTCGCTAGCTTGTAGGATGCACTGCCTCACATCAGTTAATTCATTAAATAACTGTTCCTCTGCTCTCGCGCTGTCCCCCGCACTGGTCCTAACTTCGCTCAACACTCCCTCCAGGACAGCAATTCTCCTTTCCATTTTGGTTACCTGCTGGGACAGGCAGGCTGGCCAAACTGCCTTTTCCAACCCTTTAGTGTATTCCTTGCTCTCTGTCCTTGCAGCCGCAGCCGTTACGGGCTGCTCTGCATTCATTCGTGCTATCACCCATGTCTTGGTGAGGTTAATCTTTTTCCTGAAGTATGAGGAGATTCTCTCCTCCATCTTACTTCTTTCTCTCACCCCCTCTGATAAGTCACATATCCCAGACTACCGGGGTCCTGTCACGGTCGCCATTGTAGCGGGCTCCTTCTTTTTAACTCCATTCGCAGGTTTATTTTAGGTTTGGTTCTCCGTTACCCAAACCCCACCAATGCCCGAGTGATTCTCTCTTTCGCCGATGGAACAACGGCCACCTTGCGCCTACTTCACTCGAGTAGCGCCCCCAAAAGAGAGAAAAGGAAACTGCTGCCTATCCACTACCTGGCAGCCTTTCCTGAGTGGGTGGGTTCGAATTGCCCAGAGTACCCTCGGTTCTCGACTCCGGAATTATGGTAAGGGATATTAAAATGTGACCTGACCAGAGATAGCTGATGAGAAATTGAAAGAGCAAGATGGGCTCCAATCGAGTTCAAATCATATATCTTTCATTAAACACCAAAATTAAACCTCATCAACACCAGAAAACTCTATAACTATGACTATGGGGACAAAACTAAACGGGCACAACGTAAATTCTAACTTTAAAAAGTGTTAGCAATATCTTACACTATGAAAAGGTTCGTGCACCCACCATTCCCACAAAAGCCTCCACTGCTATGTTACCCTTGGGAACTTCACGATTTACTAGGAAATACTCAGTTAGAACATAGAACATGTTCTAAGAAAGGAACTAATGAAAAGTGGAATTTTTTCAAGGAACAAATACTGGATGTCCTTGATAGGTATGTTCCTGTCAGGCAGGGAGGAAATGGCCGAGTGAGGGAACCATGGTTCACAAAAGAGGTGGAATGTCTTGTGAAAAGGAAGAGGGAAGCTTATGTCGGGATGAGGAAACAAGGTTCAGATGGCTCGATTGAGGGTTACAAGTTAGCAAGGAATGAGCTGAAAAAGGGGCTTAGGAGAGCGAGGAGGGGACATGAGAAGTCCTTGGCGGGTCGGATCAAGGAAAACCCCAAGGCTTTTTACTCTTATGTGAGGAATAAAAGAATGACCAGGGTGAGGTTAGGGCCGGTCAAGGACAGTAGTGGGAACTTGTGTATGGAGTCAGTAGAGATAGGCGAGGTGATGAATGAATACTTTTCTTCAGTGTTCACCAAGGAGAGGGGCCATGTTTTTGAGGAAGAGAAGGTGTTACAGGCTAATAGGCTGGAGGAAATAGATGTTCGGAGGGAGGATGTCTTGGCAGTTTTGAATAAACTGAAGGTCGATAAGTCCCCTGGGCCTGATGAAATGTATCCTAGGATTCTTTGGGAGGCAAGGGATGAGATTGCAGAGCCTTTGGCGTTGATCTTTGGGTCCTCGCTGTCCACGGGGATGGTGCCAGAGGACTGGAGAATGGCGAATGTTGTTCCTCTGTTTAAGAAAGGGAATAGAAATGACCCTGGTAATTATAGACCGGTTAGTCTTACTTCGGTGGTTGGTAAATTGATGGAAAGGGTCCTTAGGGATGGGATTTACGACCATTTAGAAAGATGCGGATTAATCCGAGATAGTCAGCACGGATTCGTGAAGGGCAAGTCGTGCCTCACAAATTTGATAGAATTTTTTGAGGAGGTAACTAAGTGTGTTGATGAAGGTAGGGCAGTTGATGTCATATACATGGATTTTAGTAAGGCGTTTGATAAGGTCCCCCATGGTCGGCTTATGATGAAAGTGAGGAGGTGTGGGATAGAGGGAAAGTTGGCCGATTGGATAGGTAACTGGCTGTCTGACCGAAGACAGAGGGTGGTGGTCGATGGAAAATTTTCGGATTGGAGGCAGGTTGCTAGCGGTGTGCCGCAGGGATCGGTGCTTGGTCCTCTGCTCTTTGTGATTTTTATTAATGACTTAGAGGAGGGGGCTGAAGGGTGGATCAGTAAATTTGCTGATGACACCAAGATTGGTGGAGTAGTGGATGAGGTGGAGGGCTGTTGTAGGCTGCAAAGAGACATAGATAGGATGCAAAGCTGGGCTGAAAAATGGCAAATGGAGTTTAACCCTGATAAATGTGAGGTGATTCATTTTGGTAGGACAAATTTAAATGTGGATTACAGGGTCAAAGGTAGGGTTCTGAAGACTGTGGAGGAACAGAGAGATCTTGGGGTCCATATCCACAGATCTCTAAAGGTTGCCACTCAAGTGGATAGAGCTGTGAAGAAGGCCTGTGTTAGCTTTTATTAACAGGGGGTTGGAGTTTAAGAGCCGTGGGGTTATGCTGCAACTGTACAGGACCTTGGTGAGACCACATTTGGAATATTGTGTGCAGTTCTGGTCACCTCACTATAGGAAGGATGTGGAAGCGCTGGAAGGAGTGCAGAGGAGATTTACCAGGATGCTGCCTGGTTTGGAGGGTAGGTCATATGAGGAAAGGTTGAGGGAGCTAGGGCTATTCTCTCTGGAGCGGAGGAGGCTGAGGGGAGACTTAATAGAGGTGTATAAAATGATGAAGGGGATAGATAGAGTGAACGTTCAAAGACTATTTCCTCGGGTGGATGGAGCTATTACAAGGGGGCATAACTATAGGGTTCGTGGTGGGAGATACAGGACGGATATCAGAGGTAGGTTCTTTACGCAGAGAGTGGTTGGGGTGTGGAATGGACTGCCTGCAGTGATAGTGGAGTCAGACACTTTAGAAACATTTAAGCGGTTATTGGATAGGCACATGGAGCACACCAGGATGATAGGGAGTGGGATAGCTTGATCTTGGTTTCAGATAAAGCTCGGCACAACATCGTGGGCCGAAGGGCCTGTTCTGTGCTGTACTGTTCTATGTTCTATGTTCTATGTTCTAACATAGAACAGTACAGCACAGAACAGGCCCTTCGGCCCACGATGTTGTGCCGAGCTTTGTCTGAAACCAAGATCAAGCTATTTCCTCCCTACCATCTCGAAGTACTCCATGTGCCTATCCAATAGCTTCTTAAATGTTCCTAAAGTTTCTGACTCCACTATCCCTGCAGGCAATCCATTCCACACCCCAACCACTCTCTGAGTAAAAAACCTACCTCGGACATCCTTCCTATATCTCCCACCATGAACCCCATAGTTATGCCCCCTAATTAACGCTCCATTCACCCGAGGAAATAGTCTTTGAACGTTCACTCTATCTAACCCCCTCATGATCTTATAAACCTCTATCAAGTCTCCTCTCACCTCCTCCGCTCCAAGTTCCCTCAACCTTTCCTCATAAGACCTACCCTCCAAACCAGGCAGCATCCTGGTAAATCTCCTTTGCACTCTTTCCAGTGTCTCCACATCCTTCTTGTAGTGAGGTGACCAGAACTGCACACAATATTCCAAATGTGGTCTCACCAAGGTCCTGTACAGTTGCAGCATAACCCCACGGCTCTTAAACTCAAACCCCCTGTTAATGAACGTCAACACACTATAGGTCTTCTTCACGGCTCTATCCACTTGAGTGGCAACCTTCAGAGATCTATGGATATGAACCCCAAGATCTCTCTGTTCCTCCACATTCTTCAGAACCCTACCTTTGACCCTGTAATCCACATTTAAATTTGTCCTACCAAAATGAATCACCTCGCATTTGTCAGGGTTAAACTCCATTTGCCATTTTTCAGCCCAGCTCTGCATCCGATCTATATCTCTTTGCAGCCTACAACAGCCCTCCACCTCATCCACTACTCCACCAATCTTGGTGTCATCAGCAAATTTACTGATCCACCCTTCAGCCCCCTCCTCCAAGTCATTTATAAAAATGACAAATAGCAGAGGACCAAGCACTGATCCCTGTGGCACTCCGCTGGTAACCGGTTTCCAGTCCGAAAATTTTCCATCCACCACCACCCTCTGTCTTCTGTTAGATAGCCAGTTACCTATCCAATCGGCCAAACTTCCCTCTATCCCACACAACCTTACTTTCTTCATAAGCCGACCGTGGTGGACTTTATCAAACGCCTTACTAAAATCCATGTATATGACATCATAGAACCATAGAAAATTACAGCTCAGAAACAGGCCTTTTGGCCCTTCTTGTCTGTGCCAAACCATTTTATGCCTAGTCCCACTGACCTGCACTTGGACCATATCCCTCCACACCCCTCTCATCCATGAACCCGTCCAAGTTTTTCTTAAATGTTAAAAGTGACCCCGCATTTACCACTTTATCCGGCAGCTCATTCCACACTCCCACCACTCTCTGCGTGAAGAAGCCCCCCCTAATATTCCCTTTAAACTTTTCTCCTTTCACCCTTAACCCATGCCCTCTGGTTTTTTCCTCCCCCAGCCTCAGCGGAAAAAGCCTGCTTGCATTCACTCTATCTATACCCATCAAAATCTTATACACCTCTATCAAATCTCCCCTCAATCTTCTACGCTCCAGGGAATAAAGTCCCAACCTATTCAATCTCTCTCTGTAACTCAGCTTCTCAAGTCCCGGCAACATCCTTGTGAACCTTCTCTGCACTCTTTCAATCTTATTTACATCCTTCCTGTAACTAGGTGACCAAAACTGGACACAATACTCCAGATTCGGCCTCACCAATGCCTTATATAACCTTACCATAACACTCCAACTTTTATACTCGATACTCCGATTTATAAAGGCCAATGTATCAAAGGCACTCTTTACCACCCTATCCACCTGTGACGTCACTTTTAGGGAATTCTGTACCTGTATTCCCAGATCCCTCTGTTCAACTGCACTCTTCAGAGTCCTACCATTTACCCTGTATGTTCTTCTTTGGTTTGTCCTTCCAAAGTGCAATATCTCACACTTGTCTGCGTTAAATTCCATTTGCCATTTTTCAGCCCATTTTTCTAGTTGGTCCAAATCCCTCTGCAAGCTTTGAAAACCTTCCTCACCGTCCACTACACCTCCAATCTTTGTATCATCAGCAAACTTGCTGATCCAATTTACCACATTATCATCCAGATCATTGATATAGATGACAAACAACAATGGACCCAACACCGATCCCTGCGGCACACCACTAGTCACAGGCCTCCACTCAGAGAAGCAATCCTCCACAACCACTCTCTAGCTTCTTCCATTGAGCCAGTGTCTTATCCAATTTACTACCTCCCCATGTATACCTAGCGACTGAACCTTCCTAACTAACCTCCCATGAGGGACCTTGTCAAAGGCCTTGCTGAAATCCAGGTAGACAACATCCACCGCCTTCCCTTCATCCACTTTCCTGGTAACCTCCTCGAAAAACTCTAATAGATTGGTCAAACATGACCTACCACGCACAAAGCCATGTTGACTCTCCCTAATAAGTCCCTGTCTATCCAAATATTTGTAGATCCTATCCCTTATCACACCTTCCAATAACTTGCCCACCACCGACGTCAAACTTACTGGCCTATAATTTCCCGGATTTCTTTTGGAACCTTTTTTAAACAACGGAACAACATGAGCCACCCTCCAATCATCCGGCACCTCCCCCGTGAATACTGACATTTTAAATATGTCTGCCAGGGCCCCTGCAAGTTCAACACTAGCTTCCCTCAAGGTCCGTGGGAATACCCTGTCCGGTCCTGGGGATTTATCCACTCTGATTTGCCTCAAGACAGCGAGCACCTCCTCCCCTTTAATCTGTAAAGGTTCCATGTCCTCCCTACCAGTTTGCCCTATTTCCGTTTCCTCAGTAAATACGGATGCAAAAAAACTATTTAGTATCTCCCCCATCTCTTTTGGTTCCATCCACAGTCTACCACTCTGGTCTTCAAGAGGACCAATTTTATCCCTCACTATCCTTTTGCTCCTAACATACCTTTTGAAGCTCTTTGGATTTTCCTTCACTCTGTCTGCCAAAGCAACCTCATGTCTTCTTTTAGCCCTCCTGATTTCCCTCTTAAGTAGCTTCTTGCACTTTTTATACTCCTCGAGCATCTGATGTGTTCCTTGCTGCCTGTACACTTCATACAACTCTCTCTTCCTCTAAATCAGTGTTACAATCTCCCTCGAGAACCAAGGTTCCTTATTCCTATTTACTTTGCCTTTAATCCTGACAGGAACATACAAACTCTGCACTCTCACAATTTCTCCTTTGAAGGCCTCCCACTTTCCATTTACATCCTTACCAGAGAACAGCCTGTGCCAATCCACACTTCACAGATCCCTTCTCATTTCATCAAATTTTCATCAACTGCACTACCTTCATCTACACACTTAGTTACCTCCTCAAAAAATTCTATCATATTGGTGAGGCAAGACTTGCCCTTCACAAATTCATGCTGACTATCCCGGATTAAGCTGCATCTTTCTAAATGGTCGTAAATCCTATCCCTAAGGACCTTTTCCATCAACTTACCGACCACTGAAGTAAGACTAACCGGCCTATAATTACCAGGGTCATTTCTATTCCCTTTCTTAAACAGAGGAACAACATTCGCCACTCTCCAGTCCTCTGGCACCACCCCCATGGACAATGAGGACGCAAAGACCAAAGCCAAAGGCTCTGCAATCTCATCCCTTGCCTCCCAAAGAATCCGAGGATATATTTCATCAGGACCAGGGGACTTATCAACTTTCAGTTTATTCCAAATTGCTAGTACATCTTCCCTCCGAACATCTACTTCCTCCAGCCTTTCAGCCTGTGACACCCTCTCTTCCTCAAAAAATGGCCCCTCTCCTTGGTGAACACCGAAGAAAAGTATTTATCCATCACCTCTCCTATCAGTTGAGCCGACCTTGACCTTCTGGGTGGTCTGTGTGCTGGAAAACTGCTGTCTGCAACGCGGTTCAGGAGGGTGAGAGAGTTGCCATGCGGATCCGTAGAGAAAAAGAGAATGGCTGCGAAGCCACACTTTTTAAAGTTCAGATTTCAAAAGTCCCCACCGACAATTGTAAGAACAATGGTCCTGGATCGCTATCAGCCTCAGTGATGGCACAGCCTATTGAAATCACAAATGGCTGAGACTGCCTTGTCCAGTATGAATGGCCCATCGATGTTCCTAATCACTTTACCGGGCCTTACAGATTGCTTTCCCAGCATGGAGATGGTTTCTCTTTACTGCTGGATAGCCCCATTATCATATCTATTGTATCTTATCCAGGTATATTGTGGTTGGTATCGATCTTCCAATCTCGATGCGTGTCTGGTCTGGTGACGTCATCTGCTCCCTTTGTGATTCAGTTAATCTAATCAGCAGCCTGTCTGGACCCTGACCGTTTGTGAGTTCGACTGGAGGCACCCTTTCTGCACACAGGCAGGGCTGAGCCTGCTGGGAGAAAACAGCCAGTTTCTGCAGCCAAACATGGCCACTTCTACCATTTAAATGGCCAATGTGCGTTTCACAGTCCTTATATGCGTTGGTGTTGCCCGAAAAACTTACAGTATATACCTATCCCTTTCCATCGCTAAAATAAACGTAACCGAATTGTGGTTAGTTAGAATTAGTTGCTGTACCAGTGAAGGACGCAGACACTGAATGATCCATGCCCATGGCCGTTCCCAAGGGTGTAGTACAGTGGTTCCCAAAGGGTGCGGACGCCACACTGGTGCGGCGAGAGAGGATGGCTAGACCGGAAGGATGTAAATAAGCTTGAAAGAGTGCAGAGAAGGTTCACAAGGATGTTGCCGGGACTTGAGAAGATGAGTTACATAGAGAGATTGAATAGGTTGGGACTTTATTCCCTGGAGCGTAGAAGAATGAGGGGAGATTTGATAGAGGTGTATAAGATTTTGATGGGTATAGATAGAATGAATGCAAGCAGGCTTTTTCCGCTGAGGCTGGGGGAGGAAAAAACCAGAGGGCATGGGTTAAGGGTGAAAGGAGAAAAGTTTAAAGGGAATATTAGGGGGGGCTTCTTCACACAGAGAGTGGTGGGAGTGTGGAATGAGCTACCGGATAAAGTGGTAAATGCGGGGTCACTTTTAACATTTAAGAAAAACTTGGACGGGTTCATGGATGAGAGGGGTGTGGAGGGATATGGTCCAAGTGCAGGTCAGTGGGACCCGGCAAAAAATGGTTTGGCACAGACAAGAAGGGCCAAAAGGCCTGTTTCTGAGCTGTAATTTTCTATGGTTCTATGGTTCTATGGCAAGTATGGCGGGAAGATTCAAGGACAATCAAAGAAACATTTAAACATGGTTTAAACAAGCATTGTTTTATACCTTCTGGATGTCCCATGATCATGTTATAAAGTAATTGTGTTCTATGTTATGAATCAAGCACTGCTAAGAGTTGTTTTTTTTGTTTTTGAATGTATTTCTTATCAATAAAAAATTCGGCGTGGCGCCAGCAGATTTTTATTCCGAAAGTGCAGCCCAGTGAAAAAAGTTTGGGAACCACTGGTGTAGTAGGACTGTAGCAGGCAACTTGTGTTGCAGTTGGGACTGTTGACGATGCTTGCTAGCTTCTTGATATCAGTATCAATGCCAAGTCACCATGCATAACTCCCAGTGAGCATCTTCATCTTAGAGATGCCAGTTTGAGCACTGTATAATTCAGTGAGGAGTAACTCTCTATCTGGTACAGGAGCAACTAGTCTTTCTCCCCAAATATGATGCTACCCTGACTACTCAGTTCATTCTTATGGATAAAGAATAGTTTCATTTCCTCAGAAACTAATTCATTCAACCATAGAATCATAGAAATCATAGAAACCCTACAGTACAGAAACCCACCCAGGCCCTACCCCCATATCCCTACATATTTACCCACTAATCCCTCTAACCTACGCATCTCAGGACACTAAGGGCAATTTTTAGCATGGCCAATCAACCTAACCCGCACATCTTTGGACTGTGGGAGGAAACTGAAGCACCCGGAGGAAACCCACGTAGACACGAGGAGAATGTGCAAACTCCACACAGACAGTGACCCAAGCCGGGAATTGAACCCAGGTCCCTGGAGCTGTGAAGCAGCAGTGCTAACCACTGTGCTACCGTGCCACCCCAACAGCCATATAAGCATCTTGTGTCTCACTTCAGACAAAAGTGGACCTCCATTGCTCCAGATCCTGATCTGCTTTGCATAGACTGACAATGTCTCTCAAAGTTTCAATGCCATAATGACTTCTTGTAGTACTGGAGTACATGTGCAGCGCTCCAAAACCACATGATTCTAACCTGGTGTTGTGAGACTTCTTACTATTCTGTCATCAAGCCAATTTTGTATCCATTTAGCTACCTCACCCTGGATCCCGTGAGATTTAATCTTATGGCTAAGATCAAGTGTAGTATCGACATGCTGCACTTGGTTGAAGTCATTAGGTTACATTTTAGCTTCATTTGAAGCAATTTTTAAAAGCGGCATCTCGGCCTTTTGGCTCAGATGCAAATGAGAACAAGCCTTGGAGGAGGAGCTATGCCTACTCCAATCAGCTTGGATCATGTAGATCAAGCCCAAGACAGGAGTGGAGGCCCTGTCTTGTCAGCTTGGATCAGGAATGTCTGAACTTGTTGAGACTCTGAATTGGACTTGATTTGATTGAATTGGAATAAAAACAAAAAAAAACACAACCTACCATGTGGTACCTTGTCAAAGGCAGTGCAAAAGTCCATGTAGACAACATCAACTGCACTGCCCTCATCTACCTTCTTGGTTACCCCTTCAAAAAACTCTATCAAATTTGTGAGATGATTTTCCACTCACAAAGCCATGCTGACTGTCCCTAATCAGTCCTTGCGTCTCTAAACGTCTGTAGATCCTGTCTCTCAAAATACCTTCCAACAATTTACCCACCACAGATGTGAGGCTCACTGGCCTGTAGTTCCCAGGCTTTTCCTTTCAGCCCTTTTTAAACAAAGGCACAACATTTGCCACCCTCCAATCTTCAGGCACCTCACCTGTGACTATCGATGAGTCAAATATCTCTGCTGGGGGACACGCAATTTCCTCCCTAGCCTTGCACAACGTCCTGGGATATACCTCATCAGGTCCTGGGGATTTATCTACCTTGATGGGCTTTAAGACTTCCAGCACATCCTTCTCTCCATAATCATGGAGGAGGTATTGTTGCCTATCCTTGCTGATTACGGTCTATGCGTTAGGAAGTCTAAGATGCAGCCACAGAGGGAGGAGTCGAGGCCCAGGCCATGGATTTTGGAGATGAGTTTCATAGGAATAATGGTGTTGAAGGCTGGGTTGTAATCAATAAATAGCAGTCTGACATAAATGTCTTTGTTATCAAGATGTTCCAGGGTTGAGTGTTGGGCCAGGGAGATGGCATCTGCTATGGACCTGTTGCGGCGATAGGTGCACTGTCGTGGATTGTAGAAAGATAGAAAAGGAAAGGGCTACTATAAGATTGGCAGACTCTGCTGGGGTTTTTGTTTAATTAACTTAGGTGCAGAATTCACTTTATCAATGGGCAGCAAGTTTGCTCGTAATTGTTATGAGGTGTTTTAAATACTTTGTAGTTTTAAAGGTACGTTTAATACCTTTAATTAGACCATACATATAAATATATCTTCTATACATTTTTAGAAGTTAAACAAAGAAACTTTGATGCACAGTTACAGAGCGCCCCTTTGATACCAAACATATCTTAGATACATTCCTTTAAAGCATCAAACTGTTGGAACCACAAAGCCATAAAGGAAACTTAATTGCCTCACCAGACACCTTATCAGAAACAACTGATACAAGAGTGAGTTTTAACGAAGCTGCCTTCACAGTTTCTAATCAAAACAGAGTCAGAAAGATATTAATGTCTTAGCTAACGAAAGAGTTATGGTAGGGGACTTAGTGGGAACTGACAAGAATTAATGGTAATATGATGATACCCCTTCAAACTGTAGGTAGTGATAAAAAGCTCAGTCATTGAATTGATAAGCAATATATTCATGTGTTTCATTATGTTGGTAATAAATAAAACTTATCAGGGCTGTAATCGGGGAATATCCTGAAGGCAAGGTGAGTTGACCACATCCCTTAGAGATTCAGTTAACTTCACTGACAAGGCCATAAAATACTAATGGCTTTTGTAGGCCCCCTTTATCAATTAAAGGATGCCCATGTGGGACTGTTTTCGTGAAGATGCTTTGTGAGGGTGCTATCAAAAATAGAGACACGATGTCTGACTAAGAGACTAGAGACAGTAAGAGTTTTAACAACACCAGCTAATTAGCTAATGGCATTTGCTACCAAATAAACCTGTTGGACTTTAACCTGGTGTTGTTTAAACTCTTACTGTGTTTACCCCAGTCCAACACCAGCATCTCCACATTAAGAGACTAGAGGACAGGCTTAGGGATGATATATTGGGGTACCCACGGGGTATCGTGATCTCATAGATCAGGGTGGTTCAGTATTTTTTCTATTGGATCAATACTTAAAGTATGTCATTTGTAACACTTTTGATTGGATTGTGTCCAACTGACTGTGAGCTGTAGAATTGTATAAATCAGGATGATGTTCTTTGTCCGTTGGAGTGGTGTCACTGATCCATTGTGTCAAGACCCCTCCCCTTGCTAGCAAGTAAATAAAGACAACCTGTCGGTTCAGTATCTTGTGTTAATGTGTGTTTGTGTTAAAGTCAAACTTGGAAGTCGAGATTTCGACAGGATCCAGGCAATCTGAGAGGCCAGAATTGATCCGTGCCATGACTAACCTTCAAAGCACTTTATAATAGAACATAGAACATAGAACATAGAACATTACAGCGCAGAACAGGCCCTTCGGCCCACGATGTTGCACCGACCAGTTAAAAAAAAAAACTGTGACCCTCCAACCTAAACCAATTTCTTTTCGTCCATGAACCTATCTACGGATCTCTTAAACGCCCCCAAACTAGGCGCATTTACTACTGATGCTGGCAGGGCATTCCAATCCCTCACCACCCTCTGGGTAAAGAACCCACCCCTGACATCGGTTCTATAACTACCCCCCCTCAATTTAAAGCCATGCCCCCTCGTGCTGGATTTCTCCATCAGAGGAAAAAGGCTATCACTATCCACCCTATCTAAACCTCTAATCATCTTATATGTTTCAATAAGATCCCCTCTTAGCCGCCGCCTTTCCAGCGAAAACAATCCCAAATCCCTCAGCCTCTCCTCATAGGATCTCCCCTCCATACCAGGCAACATCCTGGTAAACCTCCTCTGCACCCTCTCCAAAGCCTCCACATCCTTCCTGTAATGTGGGGACCAGAACTGCACACAGTACTCCAAGTGCGGCCGCACCAGAGTTGTGTACAGTTGCAACATAACGCTACGACTCCTAAATTCAATCCCCCTACCAATAAACGCCAAGACACCATATGCCTTCTTAACAACCTTATCTACTTGATTCCCAACTTTCAGGGATCTATGCACACATACACCTAGATCCCTCTGCTCCTCCACACTATTCAAAGTCCTCCCGTTAGCCCTATACTCAACACATCTGTTATTCCTACCAAAGTGAATTACCTCACACTTCTCCGCATTAAACTCCATCCGCCACCTCTCGGCCCAACTTTGCAACCTGTCTAAGTCTTCCTGCAAACTACGACACCCTTCCTCACTGTCTACCACACCACCGACTTTGGTGTCATCAGCAAATTTGCTAATCCACCCAACTATACCCTCATCCAGATCATTAATAAATATTACAAACAGCAGTGGCCCCAAAACAGATCCCTGAGGTACACCACTTGTAACCGCACTCCATGATGAATATTTACTATCAACCACCACCCTCTGTTTCCTATCCGCTAGCCAATTCCTGATCCAATTTCCTAGATCACCCCCAATCCCATACATCTGCATTTTCTGCAGAAGCCTACCATGGTGAACCTTATCAAACGCCTTACTAAAATCCATATATACCACGTCCACTGCCTTGCCCCCATCCACCTCCTTGGTCACTTTCTCAAAAAACTCAATAAGGTTAGTAAGGCACGACCTACCTGCCACAAAACCATGCTGACTATCACCTATCAATTCATTACTCTCCAAATAACTATAAATCCTATCCCTTATAATTTTTTCCAACATCTTGCCGACAACAGAAGTGAGACTCACCGGTCTATAATTCCCGGGGAAGTCTCTGTTCCCCTTCTTAAACAATGGGACAACATTCGCTAACCTCCAATCTTCTGGTACTATACCAGAGGCCAACGACGACCTGAAGATCAGAGCCAGAGGCTCTGCAATCACTTCTCTTGCCTCCCAGAGAATCCTTGGATAAATCCCATCCGGACCAGGGGATTTATCTATTTTCAGACCCTCCAGAATATCCTGCACATCCTCCTTATCAACTGTAATACTGTCTATTCTACTCCCTTGCAACCCAGTGTCCTCCTCAGCTATATTCATGTCCCCTTGCGTGAACACCGAAGAGAAATATTGGTTCAATGCTTCACCAATCTCCTCCGGTTCCACACATAACTTCCCTCTGCCATCTATAACTGGCCCTAAACTTGCCCTAACCAACCTTCTGTTCTTGACATACCTATAGAATGATGGATGTTAGAGCCCCCAGGCAATAGTCATCAAGGCATTAAGTAGTCATTCGTGGTCGTCTTCTTGAAGCAGGTAGAGATGTCAGATCGGTGTAAGGAGAGGTTAAAAATGTCTATGAATACCTCTGCCAGCTGGTCCACACAGGATCTGAGTGTTCGTTTGGCTACTCCATCCATGTCAGTCGCTTTCCATGGGTTAACTTACCAAGTCAACATGCCATGCTGAGGGTGTTTCAGAAGGACTAATTGGCACTGGCCAGAAGCTATGCTTTAGGGGAGAAATGGATTCCGGCCGCGATTGTAGCCAAGACTTACACTGTCTTACACAGTGGAAACTCAAGATCAGTTAGTGTGGTGCTGACATGCAGACCAACTGTCTCCGGCCCCACACCAAGGGACAGGGACCCCACCTATAGGCTCGAAGCCATCCTGAACGGTGCCAATGGAGGTGAAGAAGGGAAAGGGTTAATGTTTTTTTTGTACTCAATGTATTTTGTGCCTAAAAGGTTGAACTTTGTATCTGGAATGTATCATAAACATATCGTTTACTTGTGGCTAGTCATCCCTTTTTTATATTGCTCCTGGTAGTAGCATAAGCCATTTGTTCATGTCTTTCATCTTTTACTTTAGTATAAGCCATTTGTTCATGGTTCCCTCGCTTGTTTATATCATTCTGATAAAACGGACAGTTAACTATAGATGTTAGGGGGTAAGTCTTTCTTTCCCGTGGGCTTGTCTATGATTTAAACAGAGGAAGCAGCGACCAAATGGTAGAGTGCGAGAATGGCCGTTTGAAGGAGGACTCCCACTGGGACAGTTGCACTCGTACTCAGTCACCTCAAAGGAAAAGCTGCGGGAAGAGCAGGAGACCAGAGGTGACACCTTGACTGCAACGACCAGAAGAATTGTGCTTTATGACCCAAGGATACCAGATGGTCTCTAACCATGATCCAAAGACTATCAGAAGCTGTTAAAGGAACTATAATTTACGATCAAGGACTGTTAACTGGACTTTGCTTCATGACTTGTATTGGGAACCCTGATGTATAAATATCCATGCTTCTTGTGTTCAGTGAGAACTTTGGCTTCCGCTTTCAAGGGGTCAAGTTCTCCCATAAGCTTATGAGAATAAAGCATGACTGTATTTTTGACTCATACCAGCCTATAGAGGTATATTTTCCGACTTCAGTTTTGGTGCCGAAACCCGGGAAAAAAACCCCGGATCTGTTTGTGGGACTCTGTTTGCAGGCCCAGGTTGAATGGCCACAACCTGTGCACTGGAATAGAGTTCTGAACCTAGTAGGGTGAGTCAAACTACAGTGGGCTGAGCATATGTGGTGAGTGTGTGTGAGAGTGAAAGACATCTGAGCTGAACACATGCGGACAAGGAGGCATTTGTCTGTTATGGATTCTCAAGTGAGTGTAAAGACTGGAGAAAAGTTGCCTGAGGTGTGATGTTCAGACGTGAGTGAGAAAGAAACTGTTTGTGTGAGAGAGAAACTGTCTGAGTGATCACTGGAGTAGAAGTAAGCTTAATAGTGTAAGCGGTGGTACGGAGGGATTTGATCACCCCTGACAGGTAACACCGGACTCTGATAAGAGCAGCCTCGGAGTGGGAGAGCGAGAAGGGAAAATAGAAGGCTCCAAGTGGTGAGTATAAAACTTATCTGTATTATGGTGGGATCACAAGCACAAGGACAGTGGGGACTACCGGAATCCCTGATAAATGAGTGTATGACTGAGAGGAACAAATTCATTAAACAGATGAGAAAAGGGGGGTGGAACTTATCCTACCCTCTGGGCCAACAGCATAAGTGGTTGGGTAAAGAAAAGAGAAACATGACAAAGAAAATAGGAGTATTGTTAATACATCAGTTAGCTGGACTAATTGAGCAAGTCGTTGCCTCGACTCAGAAGTGGAGTAAGGATAAAGAAAAGATTAGGGAGTTAGAATGCAGAGTAAGGGAACTGGAGAAACAAAACCAAGTATTAGAAGAAAAGCAATGGAGAGGGGAAACTGTTCCTCTACCTCCTTATGAGTCCACACAACAGGAACTAAACGCTCGTCCAGAGGAATGGGACGCCCTAGAACACAACTTAGTGCCAGTAACCCAAGGGGGAACAGATACACAGCCAAAAGTAAATTATGAACCTTTCACCCTGGGTGAGAGGCAGCAGATAATGGTTTCCCTGGGTAAATTACAACCTAGAAGCGCAAACACTAAATTCTGGGAAGAATTAGACACAATTTGGGTAGGACACCTATTACACCTGAGAGACGTACACCAGCTGGTCAGGGCAGCCTGTCCAGCGGATAAGTGGAGACAGGTAATGGGTGGACCCGCCACTCCTCCAGCACAGGATTATAGTGGGGGATGGTGGACACATGTAGTCGCCCTAACATCAGAGATAGATGCCCAACAGACACCCTTTGCCCAGATTAAAGTAGAAATTCTGAGAGTATTAGGGAATGCTCCCACTAACTGGAGCAGAATGACCACAACGAAACAGCTAAAAGGGGCTTCTGAATGTGGGGGATGGTTGTTCCAGGTACATCAGGAGTGCTCTGGACAAGGAAACCCAGGTCAAGGGGATCGAGCGTTCATCCAGGCTTTTAAGGATGAATTCTTTAGTGTTCACCAAAAACTCCTTAAAATGGGAATTCTCAGTACCCCAAACTATGATGAGTTGATAGAATGGGCTAATGGCATACCTGGAGGTGGATAGGAGAGATCTTAGTTTTTGTATTTCAGTGTGTTTGTGTGATCTGGTTTCTAGTCGAATGTAGGTGGTTGTTGTTGTATTAAATTGAGAGCAGGAATTGTTGAAACCTTTGTTCTTGTGGAGTGTTTATTGCGGGTAATAAATGACCTTAGTTTAGCCTCAGGAGTGCTGGGAAGGTGTTAAGACTGTTAAAGATTAAAGTGATAAGATTTCTTGCATTTACTTCTGTTTTGAGTTTTAATTACAGTTTGGAAGAAAGAAGAATAAAAGTGACTGTCTTAATCCAAGTTCTGGATTCTTTTAAATGTTTTACTTACATCTCAGTTTAAGATGTTAAGTTTGAATGAGTGTTGGAAGCTTCCATGTGTGTCTGTGTGTGTTTAACAGAGTTGTTTGTTTTGATGTGATTTTACAACAGTGGGTTTGATACAGAGTTTGAATAAAATTAGAAGATAAATTGAAGTTTCAAAATCAAAGTACATAATTTGAAGTTGGAAATAGCCAATTTGAATTTTGATAAACCTGTGTTTGAATTTTGTTAAGAAAGGATTTAAACCTTGGAGGGAACCATGTGCTCTCTCCTTTGTCTTAAAGTGAAGATTATGAGAGAGTTAGTTGAGAAATTGGGAGAAGAAATTAAGTAATTTTATGGAAAAGTAGATGAGCAAGAACAAAAGAATGAGGTAAATGTACTGTCTATGAGTCAGTTTAAAATATATTAAGTTAAGTGAAATGAATTGTAATTCTGCTTATTTCAAGTTCCAGCAGGAGATTAATCAATTAAATCTTAGTTGCCAATGCAAATTGCCCTTACAAATGTCTGATAGTTTAATATTCTGTAACCTGGTTAATATTATGTACTGCCGTTGGAATTTTATGTGCTATCTATTGTTCAAAGTTTGCCAAATATTGAGCACTGTCAAGCTTAAAATCTAGCCAGTTAAAATCAAACCAAAAGGTTTCTGATTAATTAACTAGTGTGTATTGTACCTACGCTGGTTTTGATTTGGCGCCTGTTGTTTTCCTCGAGTGCGGGGGGGGTTTGATCTGGAGCTTGGTTTAAATTGGAAACGGATTGGATTAAAGGGGTTTAGGTATCACAGTTATGGTGTGTAAAGTATGATACAACTGCCGCTTGATTATTTTTATTATACGGTATAGCACTGCTATATAGACCCGGAAATAAAATCAAATTCTGAAAAGCTTCCACCAATTTTGTATAATATAGTTATATATTATATGTTGTGTATTGATAAAACATAATTCTGTAGGAGCTTCCTGTTTTCCTCGCCATACAAATAATTAAACTAGAGATAATGTCGGGGTACATTATATAAAGATTGGAGCTGTATGGTATGTGATTTTAATGGGGAATGCGATGTTTTTTGATGAGATTATATACAAATGAATAGATGTCCAAATGTAGCCAAAAAGCCAGTTTAAAGTGTTATTTAATTCACACTAAGCTTTCTATGGAAGGGGGGTGTGTAGTTAAATGTATAATGCACTAGCTAAAGCCATACAGACATCGGGGAAATTGTGGACAGAGATATTGCCCACTATACTGATGAGATTAAAAATTACCACAAACCGGACAACCGGATTAACCCCTTATGAATTAATGACAGAATGGGTGATGATGTAAGTTCACTAAAAGATGAATTCAGGAGATATGTTTTGGAACTAAGCACCCAACTTAAAGGGATGCACAAATTGGTAAAAGACAATTCGGAACAAAGAGACACAGATAGAGAGAGAGAGCTTGAAATACTCCCTGACAGGCGGGAAGTTGCGTCCAAGTAAAAGCACTACTTGACAAACCTGGGTTCGCCCCTAAATGGGAGGGCCCCTATAAAGTTAAAATTGTGTAGTGTGCTTAATTCACAGATATGCGAGACGGTTGACCTCCAAGCAAGCTGAACGGATTCGCGGGCAGTGGCGCGCGGGCGGTATAGCCTTTGGGACCATTGTATAACGGTCGCGCGGGTTATTAGTTAAGTGATAGGATGATTTTCTTGCTGCTTCTCACGACCCTTGCCCTGCTAGTTACGGAGGGGAAGTATAGATGGAATTGTGTAGACTTGAGGATAGAGCATCGCAAGCTTCTCTGTAACGATGGCTCTGTCTATTGTAACCTTCTGACACATGGAATAAGTCCCTGGGAGGTTACCCGTAGGGACCGCTGCTTGGGATTCCTTAACCATGCCATGTTGCTAACTCTGTTGGAGGGGCGAGGTGATTGGGGTCTCCCATGCATGTAATGTGGTGTAACTGGAATTTTTGGTGTTTAGCTGAGGGACCGGGATGGATCTGTACCCGGCGACAGCAGAGGGCTCGGGAGGATATGTACATCAACACGAGATTTGGTCGATTCAAGCAATCGTTGTACCAATCCTCTAAAATCAGGCCCCATCCTGTGAACACTTTCATCTATCTGTCTCACTTGTATGTATTGCAGTCACAATTTTGAGCAAGTGCTGGGTCTGCTCACATATTCCCATGCACGAAGGAAAGGGGGGGAAAGTCCTTTATTCCCTATCCCTTTGTCATCTCCGGGAATAGTAGAGGGGATTTCGAATCAGAATGGAACCCACGATGGGACAAGAAAAGTGACATTTAAAACCCCATCAGGCATGTTGTGAAAAACCAACAAGGGGGGAATCTATCTGCTTGGTAAGAAACGGAACCATACCTGTGGGCCTCAGCTACTGCACCCAGCAGATTAATGTCACCAGTGGTGCCTGGGCTTTATTACAGTCCATTGCCCCATTGCTGATGTCCTGGTCAGCCTCTCCTCTACTTATATGAGCAGCATGACTGCATATGATGGTACCTGTTTTGTCTGTGGAAACAATGTCTACCCAAGGCTTCCTTGGGATTGGGTAGGATCGTATTATTTAGCATATGTGGTACCCTATATTCACCATAAATGAGACAGAACGGTTCTTTATGATAGCTTTCCCACTTTATGGGACAGCAAAGGCAGCTCAGGAACTTATGCATATGGCCTCGACCTTGGAGAGAATTGCGAATGAAACTAGAGACGGGTTTGAGGAGGTGAGCACAGCCTTCTCTGAAATATCAACTGAGGTTGTAGCTATCCGGACTGTTGCTTTATAGAACCGATTGACACGTGATTATGTGTTGGCTTTCCAGGGAGGAACGTGCGCTATAATTGAATCTGAATGCTGCACGTATATCCCAGATGTTTCGGAAAATATAACTCATTTGGCAGATCAAATCAAACGAGTGACGATGACAATACAAGGTGAAGGGAGCCAATATCATAATTATAACCCTCCGGGATGGCTGGGGCAATGGTTCAGGTCGTGGGAATCATATCTGATGCACGGGTTAATTGTATTAATTGTCATTGTTATCGCATGTTGTATTTGTATGCCATTATTGAACGCTTGTTGTAAAACGGTAACAGCCCGAATTATGCCGAGTGCAAGTGTACAGGCAGAAGGGGCAGACTTCTTGATGAAGGAGTTAGGCCCATATGTATTGGTAACATTTGGCTCTGAGTTGGTCATGGGGCCATGTTTGCACTTGGCCTCTGACCAAAAGGGGGGATTGAAGAAGGGAAAGGGTTAATGTTTTTTTTGTACTCAATGTATTTTGTGCCTAAGAGGTTGAACTTTGTATCTGGAATGTATCATAAACATATCGTTTACTTGTGGCTAGTCATCCCTTTTTTATATTGCTCCTGGTAGTAGCATAAGCCATTTGTTCATGTCTTTCATCTTTTACTTTAGTATAAGCCATTTGTTCATGGTTCCCTCACTTGTTTATATCATTCTGATAAAACGGACAGTTAACTATATATGTTAGGGGGTAAGTCTTTCTTTCCCGTGGGCTTGTGTATGATTTAAACAAAGGAAGCAGCGACCAAATGGTAGAGTGCGAGAATGGCCGTTTGAAGGAGGACTCCCACTAGGACAGTTGCACTCAGTCACTTCAAAGGAAACGCTGTGGGAAGAGCAGGGGACCAGAGGTGACACCTTGACTGCAACGACCAGAAGAATTGTGCTTTATGACCCAAGGATACCAGATGGTCTCTAACCATGATCCAAAGACTATCAGAAGCTGTTAAAGGAACTATAATTTACGATCAAGGACTGTTAACTGGACTTTGCTTCATGACTTGTATTGGGAACCCTGATGTATAAATATCCATGCTTCTTGTGTTCAGTGAGAACTTTGGCTTCCGCTTTCAAGGGGTCAAGTTCTCCCATAAGCTTATGAGAATAAAGCATGACTGTATTTTTGACTCATACCAGCCTATAGAGGTATATTTTCCGACTTCAGAGGTACCAGGAGAGGGAGGTCTGGAATTGATAGCTGCTCCATTCACTGAGGGAACTGGAGACTCAACATTGGTGGCTGACGACGTGCAGGAACAAAAGCCACCGTTGTGGGTTCATTGAGACCACACTTGCTGGAGAGGAACGTAAGGCCAGTTCCCGTTCCCAGGAAACAACCCCTGACAGGTTGCTCATGTCTATGTAAGGTGGGCCTTAAGGGTGGGAAACTAAAGAATGGACTGTATCATATTGTAAACATACTGTGGGTTCTTCACCGAATAGCTATATTGTATAAAAGGGGAAAAAAAAGTAAAATTGTATGTAAATAATTTTAGTTTACTGTTATGAAGGATTGTTGTTTAGAGGAGAGGAGTGTATTGTATGTTGGGGTATAGCCCCTTTAAGGGAATGGGTCATGTTGTGGAATTCGCTTTCAGAAGTCGGATCAAAAACTGATGAGACACAGGTTTCTCCGCAAACCTTCTTTATTGCATCGGAGGAGGGATCGCTAGACCATGCGCATCAAGCATGGGTTCATGAGTCTCTGTCTGGCTTACAAAACAGTTTCAGTTACACCCGATGGAGATACATCCACATACTTCTGTTAGCCAATAAGGGCATAGCTGTATTGTTACATTTTGATTAGATTACTTTCAAGAACAAAAGGCGATAGCCACGTAAGGACATGGCTATTAAAGTTTCTGATTAGATTATTTTCGCGAACAAAAGGCCAATCGATAAGGCCCTGCCCTTTGAAGCCAGAACCACAATTACCTATTAGCAGTTTCTTTAACATGATCATTAGTTTCGGTGAACCTTGTCGCCCTCGCCTCAGGCCCTTTCCATAACCAGTTTATCCCTCAACTGATTCCTAGTTACGCATCCCAATTTTAACCCTTTCCTCTTAATCTACCTTATACACATTCTCATTGTGACCTGGGTGTGGGGTGAGCTGGTTGGAAACCCCCTGAGAGGGCACTTGTAGTTTGGAGTATGGAGTGAGTAGACTGAATAAAGATCTCTGCTCCCTGAGGCCTGATTGAGGTATCCCCAGCACGCAGAGATTTAACAAACCTAGTGGAACTTCTTTGGATTGTTTCCAATATCCCTCCAAGGAGACCAAAACTGCACTTAGGATAAAAGGAACAGCAGTGACATGGATATAGAATTGACTGAGAGACAGGATACAAAAGGTGTAGATAATGATTGTTTCTTGTACTGGTTTATTTATTAGTTTACTTATTTATTAGTGTCACAAGTAGGCTTACATCAACATCGTAGTGAAGGTACTGTGAAAATCATCTAGTTGCCACACTCCGGCGCCTGTTCGGGTACACTGAAGGAGAATTTAGCATGGCTAATGCACCTAACCAGCATGTCTTTCGGACTATGGAAGGAAACCCACACAGACACGGGAGGGACTCCACACAGACAGTGACCCAAGGGAATCGAACCCTGGTTCCTGGCGCTGTGAGGCAGCTTGTTCGGGATTTGAACACGGAACCTCTTGCAAAATCTCTGTTTGCAACACCTAAAGCGAGAATCGTAAATCTAGACCAATGAGCTGCCATTTGCAGTTGAATTCCCCAGGAATGATATAGTTTCCTGATATATATTAATGGTCTAGTCATTATTTTTCGCTGATGTGCCTTCATTTATGTTAACAGAATTAAATTGCACTACTTACTGTCTGTCCTGCTTTTGGTTTGATCCTTTGAATGTACCAAACTATGGTAAACTGCAGAGTTTGCTACTAAATGTGTGCATGAGAATTTGCTCAGCACTCAACCCTCCAGAGACCCAGGCACCTATAAGTAGAATTGTGATTACACCCATGTACTCACAGAGTGGGCATAGGTTTAAGGTGAGAGGGGAGAGATACAAAAGGGTCCAGAGTGGCAGACACCCAGAGGGTGGTGAGAGTCTGGAACAAGCTGCCAGAGATCGTAGTAGAGGCGGGTACAATTTTGTCTTTTAAAAAGCGGTTTAGACAGTTACATGGGTAAGATGGGTATAGAGGGATATGGGCCAAACGCGGGCAATTGGGATTACCTTAGGGGTTAAAAAAAAGGGGCGGCATGGACAAGTTGGGCCGAAGGGCCTGTTTCCATGCTGTAAACCTCTATGACTCTATGTATGGTGGCTTGGGAGCAATGTCTAATCTAGACTCACCAGAGATGCACTCATGTCACCCTGACACCTGTTCCCAAAGATAAACAGACCTGGCAGGGAACTCTTTCAAATGGAACTCGTTTGATGGAGTCACAGGCATGAGCAGTAAGTGAACATCATTTGGCTCCTCGATGTTGATTCTCCATGCAGAATGATGAGGGAACTCCACCCCCTCCCCCACACCAATAATAAACTCACAATAACCCATATCCTTTGACATCTTTATTGTACCAAGGAGTTTGAAGTAATTTTATAGTCCACTGACTTAAAGTGTCTCACCTTCACTACGTATTGCTGAAGGGCAACCACTCTGGACTATTGAATCACAGAGACACATATGTCTTAGTCCTAGATAACCTGAACAGTGGTGCCAGACTGATCCATCATTGTGAACACTCCTGCCAAGGTCTGTTCAAGCTATTCACGCTTTATATGAATAGCCTCAGTTCCTGGCATGGTCCAGCACACAGGTCCATTCTATTCTCTCACCTCATGAACTAAGACCTTCAACGATTTCTAATGCACTTTGGTTGCTAACCCTTTATGTGAAGTAAATGCCACCCTTGATAAGGAGACAGGCAGTCCACACAAATCTCATTGTGAAGTCTGAGAAAGGCTTCAGTCAAATGCACAGATATCTCTTTAATTCCCCACTCAAACCCCTCTTGCAGCCGAGGTTAATTTGCCCATTGACTCATTAATTACTGCCTTCATCTGCATGTTAGCTTAAAACGACAAATCACCAAGGAATGCCAATCACCACAGCTTCCTCCAGACAGTTAGGGCAGCATCTGGTTTTCTACTGTTAGGAAGACTGTGTGGAGTTTCAGTCCCTCAGCCCTGAACCAGCATTTACATTGTACTTGTCATTCAAACCGCTCATTGCATCCACCCACATCTGAACTCAGGGCGACAGCAGCAGGAGCTACAGTGACCTTGATGAACACATTTTCATGGTTTCATGGGTTTGAATGATGTGTGGCCAAGCAGAACACCCACAACAGATGAGCCAGAGTTTACTTCTGCTCATGTGGGATTATTGAGTAATCATTGTATTGATAGGTAAAGTGAATCTATAGGAGTTCATCATTGAATGCTGAACTAATAATCCACAAACCTGGGGCAATGCTCTGGGGTTCCTGGTTCAAATCCCACAACTGTCCTGTGGCAGGCATGAGTGAGCTGAAATTTTAAATGGTGCTCAGGTAGCTCAGTTGATTGAGCATTGGACCTTTAATGCGGAAGTGCAGGTTTTCCAGGCTCTGCCTGGCGCTGCATTTCACAAGTATTTCAATTCTCATAACATTGAGCAATTTACTCTGAATTTTCTTCCTCCCTTTCAATTGCTAAAATACCAGAGCTTTAAATATCTGTGACCATTGAAGCAACTAGCAGCAGGATGGAATCCAGGAGACTGTGAAAGTGAATATTTACAAGTGTCCAAACGATGCACAATGTGTGCATTCAATATTGCTTCATTTTTCTTTGCATCCTGCTAGGTCGAGGTACAGGCTCAACACCCACAACTGAGGCGGAGTTAACCAGCTAACTGCTTTGCACTGTGAAGTTGCCCTGCTCAAGTGTAGGTACATCCTCCTCAGCCTGACCTGCTGGAGGCAAAGGGCTCACAGATAGAGGGATGGTGGAGCCACAAGGCATGCTTAGATTGTCCCAGGGTAAAGTCTCCAAGGGGCCTGGCTGGTAGTCCTTCCCCTGTGGGTGTCCAATTGCACCTCCCTAGCTCCTTGAGGACCTGGAAGGAGGTCGAGCTGCTCAGTCCCCCTCTTACTAGACATTGGTGCTTTGCACCAGTGGCTGTACCACAAGCAAGTCTAGACTCACAACATGGTTAAACCTCAATACATTTTATAATGAATGCCATTCATTTTCCCTATAATGGAAGCCAGTATTGCACCCATCCTGATAGACTGGTTACAGAGCCTGGGTAGATTTTAAAGTAAATTTGTTCAGTAATAGTAAGAAGTCTCACAACACCAAGTTAAAGTCCAACAGGTTTATTTGGTAGCACGAGCTTTCGGAGTGCTGCCCCTTCATCAGTGAGTCATTGACTTACATTCTTACTGTGCCTACCCCAGACCAACGCCGGCATCTCCACATCATGCCTGTTCAGTAATGGGAGACATGATAAAGCTCAGGATCTACATGGGGAATCCCTGATTGACCACCCAGTAAGACTCCTGAAATACAAGTTCCCATGATGATAGGCAATTGCATAACTAAGTGGAACCCATATACTGATCCCTTGATAAGGTGAACCCCTGAGCGGGTCCAATATGCTATTTTCCTGGATGGGACTCATGTGCATGTACCACAGGGCTGTGGTTTATCTTTTGTTTTGACAAATAAAATGCCATTTCTTTCCAGTTGGCTTCCTGAGTTATTACACTGGCAATGAGGTACAAGGAACATTTTGGTAACACTGTTTAACACACCCGGTAAGTGTGTAACATGAAAATGTAAAAATGCCATTTTCGGGAAGTTGAAGCCATATAATGCAAGCGTTGAGGACTGGCCACAGTCTTCCTTCTTCCGGGCAAATGGAACAGAAGACGATAACCAGCAAAATGTTATCCCAATGTCCGCTTGTAGGGCTACAACTTTAACCATTATAAAAAGTCTGATGTATCTGGCTCTTGATTCCAAGGCCTTTGATGAATTAGTAGAAATGGTAGCAAACCATTATAACCCTAAACCATCCATCATACTGCAACAGTCTAGGTCAAATACAACAAGCAGACTTTCTGGGGAACCAGTGATGGAATTTCTTTCACGATTGCATAAATTGGCAGAACGTTGTGGGTATAGCCCAGCATTACCTGAAACGTTGAGAGATCGTTTAGTACATGGCATAAATGATTTAGCAACCCAAAGGAGGCCTTCAACAGAGTCAAACCTAGACCAAAAAAACCATAGAACCAACCTTATCTCATGAAAATGTGAGAAAGGGACCCAGAGCTGCAAGGACCCATAGATAACACCGTCTCAGGCTTGGATGAACCTCCTACCACAGTCCCAGTTTCTCAGCTGAACACACACGCGACCTCCAACTAAGAAGCAAGCAAGGAAGTCTGGAAATCCCTGCACCAGACAAGAGGGAGTCAGCCCTAAAAAACAAAAAAAAAAGACAAGAGGAAGTCCCAAAGTTTAATGAATGGCCAGCATACCAACATTGTACAAGCAGCTAGAGAGCCCACCCTAAGCAAGGTTACCAAAATAAGCAGAATGTGTATTGCCCTAGATCAAAGGGCAAAGCCACCTCAAAAAAACACTTGTCTAACGCTGAGGAAGAGGAATTAGTACAAATCAATTACATCACCACACCCAAAGTGGCCCCAATACAGAACCAGCTCCAAGTAAATGGATACCCATTAAACATGGAGGTGGACACAGGTGCAGCAGTATCCATCATAGGGGAACATTAATTTAGGCAGTTATGATAGGGTATCTTATCATTTAATCTGAGATACTCAGGCAACATATACAGGAGAACCATTACGTATAGACGGGAGCACTGTAACCCCAGTCACATATGGGCAACAGACAGTCCGTCTCCCATTGAGAGTCGTGCAAAGACCAGAACTCAGCCTTTTGAGAGGGGACTCGTTATCAAAAATTTGCTGTGGCTGGCAGCAAATTTTCAAGCTGGGTACTGGTAACCTATACGAGGAAATAGGAAAGTATCCTGAAGTTTTTCAAGCAGGCCTCAGAAAGATAAACATAGAAATATAGAAACATAGAAATTAGAAGCAGGATGAGGCCATTCGGCCCTTCAAGCCTTCTCCGCCATTCATTGTGGTCATAACTGATTATTGAATTCAACCTCCTGATCCCCATTCCCCCCATAATCCTTGATCCCTTTAGCCCCAAGAGCTACATCTAATTTCTTCTTGAAATCAGACATTCTAGCCTCAACTACATTATATGGTAGTGAATTCCACACATTCACCCACCCTCTGAGTGAAGAAATTTCTTCTCACTTCAGTTCTAAAAGGAACATCCTTAGCCTCAAACTATGACCCCTAGTTCTAGACTCCCCCACCATTGGGAACATTCTTTCTAAATCTACTCTGTCTAACCTTATTAGAATTTTATAAGTTTTTATGAGATCCCCTCTCACTCTTCTAAACTCCAATGAATATAGAATCATAGAATCCCTACAGTGCAGAAGGAGGCCATTCGGCCCATTGAGCCTGCACCGACAACAATCTCACCCAGGCCTATCCCTGTACACCTCTGTATTTATCCCATTAATACCCCTGACACTAAGGGGCAATTTAGCACAGCCAATCCACCTAAACCTCACCACATCTTTGGACTGTGGGAGGAAACTGCAGCACCCGGAAGAAATCCATGCAGACACAGGGAGAACGTCAAACTCCACACAGACAGTGACCGAAGCCGGGAATCAAACCTCGTGATGTCATAGGTGGAGAAGGTGGTGAAGAAGGCATATGGCATGCTTGTCTTTATAGGACGGGGCATAGAGTATAAAAGTTGGGGTCTGATGTTGCAGATGTATAGAACGTTGGTTCGACCGTATTTGGAATACTGCGTCCAGTTCTGGTCGCCACACTACCAGAAGGATGTGGAGGCTTTGGAGAGAGTACAGAGGAGGTTTACCAGGATGTTGCCTGGTATGGAGGGGCTTAGTTATGAGGAGAGATTGGGTAAACTGGGGTTGTTCTCTCTGGAAAGACGGAGGATGAGGGGAGACTTAATAGAGGTGTATAAAATTATGAAAGGCACAGATAGGGTGAACAGTAGGAAGCTTTTCCCCAGGTCGGTGGTGACGTTCACGAGGGGTCATAGGTTCAAGGTGAAGGGGGGGGAGGTTTAACACAGATATCAGAAGGACATATTTTACACAGAGGGTGGTGGGGGCCTGGAATGCGCTGCCAGGCAAGGTGGTGGAGGCGGACACACTGGGAACATTTAAGACTTATCTAGACAGCCATATGAACGGAGTGGGAATGGAGGGATACAAAAGAATGGTCTAGTTTGGACCAGGGAGCGGCATGGGCTTAGAGGGCCGAAGGGCCTGTTCCTGTGCTGTATTGTTCTTTGTTCTCTTTGTTCTTTGTTCTGGGTCCCTCGTGCTGTGAGGCAGCAGTGCTAACCATTGTGCCACCGTGCCATCAAAATATAATCTTAATGGACTTAGTCTCTTCTCATATGACAGACCTGCAATCCCAGGAATCAACCTGGTAAACATTTGCTGTATTCTTTCTATAGCGAGGACATCCTTCCTCAGATAAGGACACCAAAATTGTACACAATACTCCAGGTGTGGCCTCACCAAAGACCTATATAATTGCAGCAAAATATCCCCATCCCTCTCCTCAAATCCTCTCGCTATGAAGGCCAACATACCATTTGCCTTCTTTACTTACTGCTATACCTGTGCGCTTACTTTCAATGGCTGATGCACAAGGACTCCAAGGTGTCGTTGAGTATCCACCTCTCTCAATTTACACCCATTCAAGTAATAATCTGTCATCCAATTATTGCTACCAAAGTGGATAACCTCACATTTATCCACATTATACTGCATCTGCCATGCAGATGCCCACATTCTCAGCCTGTCCAAGTCACTCTGAAGGATCTCTGCATCCTCCTCACAGCTCACCCTCCCACCCAACTTTGTATCATCTGCAAATTTGAAGATCAAACATTCAGTTCCCTCTTCCAAATCATTAATATATAATATATATTATATAAAAGGAACATAAAACCCTCCCATAACATCAGCTGAAATACAATGTTGGGCGCTATTGTTAAGCTAATGAATTTTAATTTGATTTGATTTATTATTGTCACATGTATTAACACACAGTGAAAAGTATTGTTTCTTGCGCGCTATACAGACAAAACATACCATTCATAGAGAAGGAAACGAGAGAGTGCAGAATGTATTGTTACAGTCATAGCTAGGGTCAGAGAAAGATCAACTTAGTGCAAGGTAAGTCCATTCAAAAGTCTGACAGCAGCAGGGAAGAAGCTGTTCTTGAGTCGGTTGGTATGTGACCTCAGACTTGTATCTTTTTCCCGAAGGAAGAAGGTGGAAGAGAGAATGTCCGGGATGTGTGGGGTCCTTAATTATGCTGCTGCTTTGCTGAGGCAGTGGGAAGTGTAGACAGAGTCAATGGATGGGAGGCTGGTTTGCATGATGGATTGGGCTACATTCACAACCTTTTGCGGTCTTGGGCAGAGCAGGAGCCATACCAAGCTGTGATACAAGCAGAAAGAATGCTTTCTATGGTGAGAGTCATAGCTGACATGCCAAATTTCCTTCGTCTTCTGAGAAAGTAGAGGTGTTGGTGGGCTTTCTTAACTATAGTGTCAGCATGGGGGAACCAGGACAGATTGTTGGTGATCTGGACACCTAAAAACTTGAAGCTCTCGACCATTTCTACTTCGTCCCCGTTGATGTAGACAGGGGCATGTTCTCCTTTACGCTTCCTGAAGTCAATGACAATCTCCCTCATTTTGTTGACATTGAGGGGGCGATTATTGTTGCCGCACCAGTTCACCAGATTCTCTATCTCATTCCTGTATTCTGTCTCGTCATTGTTTGAGATCTGACCCACTAGGGTTGTGTCGTCAGCAAACTTGAAAATCAAATTGGAGGGGAATTTGGCCGCACAGTCATAGGTGATTAAGGAGTATAGTAGGGGGCTGAGAACACAGCCTTGTGGGGCACCGGTATTGAGGATGATCATGGAGGAGGTGTTGTTGCCTATCCTTACGGATTGTGGTCTGTGAGTTAGGAAGTTCAGCATCCAGCCACAGAAGAAGGTGCCGAGGCCCAGGCCAAGGAGTTAGGAGATGAATTTCGTGGGAATAATAGTGTTGAAGGCTGAGCTGGTGTCAATAAATAGGAGTTTGACATAGGTGAATTAGATGATATATATATTAAATACCATGATCTAGGTGTATGTGTGCATAGATCCCTGAAAGTTGGGAATCAAGTAGATAAGGTTGTTAAGAAGGCATATGGTGTCTTGGCGTTTATTGGTAGGGGGATTGAATTTAGGAGTCGTAGCGTTATGTTGCAACTGTACACAACTCTGGTGCGGCCGCACTTGGAGTACTGTGTGCAGTTCTGGTCCCCACATTACAGGAAGGATGTGGAGGCTTTGGAGAGGGTGCAGAGGAGGTTTACCAGGATGTTGCCTGGTATGGAGGGGAGATCCTATGAGGAGAGGCTGAGGGATTTGGGATTGTTTTCGCTGGAAAGGCGGCGGCTAAGAGGGGATCTTATTGAAACATATAAGATGATTAGAGGTTTAGATAGGGTGGATAGTGATAGCCTTTTTCCTCTGATGGAGAAATCCAGCACGAGGGGGCATGGCTTTAAATTGAGGGGGGGTAGTTATAGAACCGATGTCAGGGGTAGGTTCTTTACCCAGAGGGTGGTGAGGGATTGGAATGCCCTGCCAGCATCAGTAGTAAATGCGCCTAGTTTGGGGGCGTTTAAGAGATCCGTAGATAGGTTCATGGACGAAAAGAAATTGGTTTAGGTTGGAGGGTCACAGTTTTTTTTTTTTTTTAACTGGTCGGTGCAACATCGTGGGCCGAAGGGCCTGTTCTGCGCTGTAATGTTCTATGTTCTATAGGTGTCCTTGTTATCTAGGTGTTCCAGTGTTGAGTGCAGGGCCACAGAAATGGTGTCTGCTGTGGACCTGTTGCTGCGATAGGCAAACTATAGTGGATCCCTAGTCCGGGAGGCTGGAATTGATTCATGCCATGACTAACCTTTCGAAGCACTTCATAATGATGGATGTCAGAGCCACCGGCCGATAGTCATTAAGGCACGCTGCTTGGTTTTTCTTAGATACCAGGATGATGGTCGTCTTCTTGAAGCAGATAGGGACCTTAGATTGTTGTATAGAGAGGTTGAAGATGTTTGTGAATACCCTAGCCAGCTGATCCACACAGGATCTGAGTGCACGTCCGGGTACCCCATCCGGGCCAGTTGCTTTCCGTAGGTTGACCTTACACCTTGGAGCATAGACCAGGAGCACACATTGCTGACGCAGATGCTCTGAGCTGCCTACCATTGCGCACTAGCCTACCCTCATCATCAAAAATGGACAAAGTTGTCAAGATGTTAAATTTTATGGACACTTTCTCAAATCAGATATTCTATAAGTATATCAATATGAAGAAGATAACTGGGGAAAGAGTTGGGTCGATTAAGGACAAAAGGGGCAATCAGTGGGTGGAAACAGGATATTAGTAGAGTGTTGAATGAATACTTCACATCCATCTTCACCCAAGAGAATTAGGATGAAGGTATGAAATTCAGGGAGACTGTGAGGTTCTTGCGCAAATTGACATAAGGAAGGACAAGGTGTTGGAAGTGTTAGTAGCCTTAGAAGTGGATTAATGTCCATGTCCAGATGAATTGTGCCTTAGGTTGCTGTGGGGGGCAAGGGAGGAGATTGTAGGGGCTCTAACCCAAATTTTCAAATCCTCCCTGGTCACGGGGGAGGTGCCAAAGGACTGGAGAAGTGTGGTTGCAAAGAAAAACCGGAGAACTACAGACCAGTGAGTCTGGTGTCAGTGGTAGGGAAACTATTGGAGAAACTTCTGAAAGAGCGCATTTATCACCACTTGAGAGGTAAGGCTTGATCAATGATAGTCAGCATGGCTTCATCAGAGGGACGTCATGCCTAACAAATTTGATTGAATTTTTAGGGGAGGTCACCAGGTGTGTAGGTGAAGGTAATGCAGTTGATGTAGTCTATATGGATATCAGCAAAGTCTTTGACAAGTTGTCTTACTTCTGTTGTGGGCAAAGTATTGGAAAGGATTATAAGAGATAGGATTTATAATCACCTAGAAAGGAATAATTTGATTAGGGGTAGTCAGCACGGTTTTGTGAAGGGTAGGTCGTGCCTCACAAACCTTATTGAGTTCTTTGAGAAGGTGACCAAAGAAGTGGATGAGGGTAAAGCGGTTGATGTGGTGTATATGGATTTCAGCAAAGCGTTTGATAAGGTTCCCCATGGTAAGCTTTTACAGAAAATACGGACACATGGGATTGAGGGTGATTTAGTGGTTTGGATCAGGAATTGGCTAGCTGTAAGAAAACAGAGGGTGGTGGTTGATGGGAAATATTCATCCTGGAGTTCAGTTACTAGTGGTGTACCGCAAGGATCTGTTTTGGGGCCACTGCTGTTTGTCATTTTTATTAATGACTTGGATGAGGGCGTGGAAGGATGGATTAGTAAATTTGCGGATGACACTAAAGTCGATGGAGTTGTAGACAGTGCGGAGGGAAGTGGCAGGTTACAGAGGGACATACATAAGCTGCAGAGCTGGGCTGAAGGGTGGCAAATGGAGTTTAATGCGGAAAAGTGTGAGGTGATTCACTTTGGAAGGAGTAACAGGAATACAGAGTACTGGGCTAATGGTAAGATACTTGGTAGTGTGGATGAACAGAGGGATCTGGGTGAACATGTGCATAGATCCCTGAAAGTTGGCACCCAGGTTGATAGGGTTGTTAAGAAGGCGTACGGTGTTTTAGCTTTTATTGGTAGAGGGATTGAGTTTCGGAGCCAGGAGGTCATGCTGCAACTGTACAAAACTCTGGTGCGGCCGCATTTGGAGTATTGCATACAGTTCTGGTCGCCGTATTATAGGAAAGATGTGGAAGTGTTGGAAAGGGTGCAGAGGAGATTTACCAGGATGTTGCCTGGTATGGTGGGAAAATCGTATGAGGAAAGGCTGAGGGGCTTGAGGTTGTTTTCGTTAGAGAGAAGAAGGTTAAGACGTAACTTAATAGAGACATACAAGATGATCAGAGGATTAGATAGGGTGGATAGTGCGAGCCTTTTTCCTCGGATGGTGTTGGCTAGCACGAGGGGACATAGCTTTAAATTGAGGGGTGAGAGATATAGGACAGATGTTAGAGGTAGGTTCTTTACTCAGAGAGTAGTAAGGGCGTGGAATGCCCTGCCTGCAGCAGTGGTGGACTCGTCAACGTTGAGAGCGTTCAAGTGGTTATTGGATAAACACATGGATGATATTGGAATAGTGTAGATTAGAGGGGCTTTAGATTGGTACCACTGGTCGGCGCAACATCGAGGGCCGAAGGGCCTGTACTGCGCTGTAGTGTTCTATGTTCTATGTTCTAAGTTCCCACATCGGAGTCTTGATAAAGAAGGTAAATGGGATGCAGGGTAATTTGCTAAAGTGGATTCAAAATTGGCTCAGTTGTAGAAGACAGAGGGTGATAACAGAAGGTTGTTTTAGTGACTGGAAGCCAGTATCCAGTGGCGTACCACAAGGATCTGTGTTGGGTCCCCTATTATTCATCATTTACATAAACAACATTGATGACAATGTAGGGTTCGTAAGTTTGCGGGTGATAGAAAGATTGGCTGGGTGGTTAACAATGAGGCTGAATGTCTTGGGCAACAAGAAGATATCGTTGGAATGGTCAAATGGGTAGATAAGTGGCAGATGGAATTTAACCCTGAAAAATGCAAGGTGATACAGTTTGGGAGGAGTAATTTGACAAGAAAGTATTCAATGAATGGTATGACACTATGAAGTTCTGTGGAACAAAGGGACCTTGACGTGTTTGTCCATAGATCTCTGAAAATGGAAGGGCATGTTAGAAGGGTGGTGAAAAAGGCATTTGAGTCACTTGCCTTTATCAATTGAGGCATAGATTACAAAAGCAGGGAAGTCATGTTGGAGTTGTATAGAACTTTGGTGAGGCCACAGCTAGGGTAGTGTGTGCAGTTCTGGTTGCCACATTATAGGAAGGATGTGATTGCACTGGAGGGGGTGCAGAGGAGATTCACCAGTATGCTGCCTGGGATGGAACATTTAAATTATGAAGAGAGGTTGGTTAGGTTTGGGTTGTTTTCATTGGAGTGGTTGGGGTGTGGAATGGATTGCCTGCAGTGATAGTGGAGTCAGACACTTTAGGAACATTTAGGGGGTTATTGGATAGGCACATGGAGCACACCAGGATGATAGGGAGTGGGATAGCTTGATCTTGGTTTCAGATAAAGCTCGGCACAACATCGTGGGCCGAAGGACCTGTTCTGTGCTGTACTGTTCTATGTTCTATGGATCTGAGACGAGTGAGGGGCGACCTGATTGAGGTTTACAAGATTATGAGAGACATGGACAGAGTGGACAAGGAGCAGCTGTTCATCTTAGTTGAAGGGTCAGTCACAAGAGGACATAGATTGAAGATGAGGAGCAGGAGGATTAGTGGAGTTGTGAGGAAAAACGTTTTTAACCCAGAGGGTCTGGAATGTGCTGCCTTGGAGGGTAGTAGAGACAGGTTGCCTCACATCCTTTAAAAAGTATCTGGCTGACCAGGGCCAGCATGAATGTCATAGGGCACAGTTGGTCTCACAGATGAGGATGGAAGCCTGGTGAAACCTCTAGAGTTAGCATTACGCCACCTTCACCAGGCAAGTAACCAGACTTCAAGGAGCTGGGCAGGCATGGTATGAGCTGGCACATAACCCTCGAAGGGCATTATGCTATATTCCCCCAATGCCTCCCTCCCCCAACCCTCCAGTGCCTTCCAAAACATTGCACTTAAACTGTGGCCCTGTACCCTTCAAGGAGTTTGGGGCGGCACGGTAGCACAGTGGTTAGCACTGCTGCTTCACAGCTCCAGGGTCCCGGGTTCGATTCCCGGCTCGGGTCACTGTCTGTGTGGAGTTTGCACATTCTCCTCGTGTCTGCGTGGGTTTCCTCCGGGTGCTCCGGTTTCCTCCCACAGTCCAAAGATGTGTGGGTTAGGTTGATTGGCCAGGTTAAAAAAAAAAAAATTGCCCCTTAGAGTCCTGGGATGCGTAGGTTAGAGGGATTAGTGGGTAAAATATGTGGGGTAGGGCCTGGGTGGGATTGTGGTCGGTGCAGACTCGATGGGCCGAATGGCCTCCTTCTGCACTGTAGGGTTTCTATGATTTCTATGAGTTGCCACCCATCCTTGGTCTGAAGAGCTTTACTCCTCACAATCCCCCCACGAGGAACTTGTGGGCACTATATTTTGTGTTTGTGATAAGACCCATGTCCCTTCTCCTGGCTTTCTCTGGAAGTCCAAGGAGGAATTCCACAAAGAGTCCCTTATGCCTTCTTGTCTGGACTGTGGCAGCTGTTTGTGTAGTTTGGATGTTCATTCTATGAAGGCAACAGTTTTTTTTTAATTCCAATTCAATCAAATCAAGTCCAATTCAGAGTCTCAACAAGTTGAGACATTTTCGATCCAAGCTGACAAGACAGGGCCTCCACTCCTGTCTTAGGCCTGATCTACATGAGCCAAGCTGATTGGAGGAGGTGCAAGTCTTCCTCCTCCAAGGCTTGATCTCATTTGCATCTTAGCCGAGATGCCGCTTTTAAAAATTGCTTCAAATGATGCTTAAATGTAACCTAATGACCTCAACCAAGCGCAGCATCCCATCCATACTACACTTGATCCCAGCCAAAAGGCCGAGAGCTGCTTCAGAAGATGAAGTGGTGCCACAGACTAAAGATTTTGGTCACTGAGAGGTGTTGCCTTTGCTGGAATTTTTGCCACTCTTTAAAGTGAGTCTTATCAGAGAGCAGTTATAATCTCTCGGAGAGTTCCGAGGTTATAAACTTTATGCAGTGAGGTAAGGATGAGACAAGAAGGAGCAGTTACGGGGCAGGGGCAGAGAGCATAACGCTTAATGGAGTGTTCACTGAATGTCTCAACAACTAGATTCTTGATGTGACATGGACTGTCTGCAGGCACATCTTTCAGCTGCTACTGAGACATCTGATTCTTGTGTGCACTAACCTCAGCGATTCACCTCCCTCATCTGCTGTGGGACTGTCAATGAAGGGAGTTCCGTGAGTTGTGCCAACAATTCGCGCCCATTCAGGCTGAGAAGGCAGAGAGCCCTCAGAACACTAACATATCCTGTGAGCAAGAGTTCAGATAGACCTAACAACACTTGGGGATCATTGTAGAACCCAGGGCTAGACCAGATAATGCATGGATTGCATTATCTGGTCTGATGGTGGCGATGTTACATGACATTGGCATTGAACATGAGACCTCACAGATGATACAAAGAGGAATGAACATGTTCACCAGTCAAATTCCTGTCTAGGAGTAAGTTCAGTAAGAAGTCTCACAACACCAGGTTAAAGTCCAACAGGTTTATTTGGTAGCAAATACCATAAGCTTTCGGAACACAGCTCCTTCGTCAGGTGGAGTGGATATCTGTTCTCAAACAGTGCAAACAGACACAGAAATCAAGTTACAGAATACTGATTAGAGTGCAAATCTCTACAGCCAGCCAGGTCTTAAATGTACAGACAATGTGGGTGGAGGGAGCATTCAACACAGGTTAAAGAGATGTGTCTTGTCTCCAGACAGAACAGCTAGTGAAATTCTGCAAGTCCAGGAGGCAAGCTGTGGGGGTTACTGATAATATGACATAAATCCAACATTCCGGTTTAGGCCGTCCTCATGTGTGCGGAATTTGGCTATCAGTTTCTGCTCAGCGACTCTGCGCTGTCGTGTGTCGTGAAGGCTGCCTTGGAGAACGCTTACCTGAAGATCCAAGGCTGAATGCCCGTGACTGCTGAAGTGCTCCCCCACAGGAAGAGAACAGTCTTGCCTGGTGATTGTCGAGCGGTGTTCATTCATCCGTTGTCGTAGCATCTGCATGGTTTCCCCAATGTACCATGCCTCGGGACATCCTTTCCTGCAGCGTATCAGGTGGACAACGTTGGCCGAGTTGCAAGAGTAGGTACCGTGTACCTGGTAGATGGTGTTCTCACGTGAGATGATGGCATCCGTGTCGATGATCCGGCACGTCTTGCAGAGGTTGCTGTGGCAGGGTTGTGTGGTGTCGTGGTCACTGTTCTCCTGAAGGCTGGGTAGTTTGCTGCGGACAACGGTCTGTTTGAGGTTGTGTGGTTATTTGAAGGCAAGAAGTGGGGGTGTGGGGATGGCCTTGGCGAGATGTTCGTCTTCATCAATGACATGTTGAAGGCTCCGGAGGAGATGCCGTAGCTTCTCCGCTCCGGGGAAGTTGTGGTGAACCATCGTTGGTTCACCACTGGGGTTTGTTACCATGTTACTGTTGGGCTAGGGTGTTATTACTGTGGGGGTTGTACTATGTTGTTGGGTTAGGGTGTTTACCTGTTATAAGTGTTACCATGGCACATTCCAGTGGGGTCCCGCCTCCGGTGGCAGGGTATAAGACCCCCTGCTCCGGCAGGACCCCTTCAGTCTGAACTGGTGTATTCGTGTTAGTAGTTTCATTGTTACTGTATTAAAGCCTTCAATACTAAAGCCTTGATTCCATGTGCTCATTGACGCGCATCAATTTAATACAGTAAACAGAGAGTATGGAACAGATTCTAAAACCGGATCGTCTGACACTGGACCCACGTGCGGTCGGTGCAGCTAACACATTCGACCATTGGTGGAAGTGCTTTGAGGACTACCTGGCAGCCTCGGTAGCTATCACTACGGACAGTGATAGACTCCAGGTCCTCCACGCGAGGGTAAGCGACACGATTTACCTAGCCATTCGTGCAGCTCCCACTTACCAGGGTGCCGTCGAGCTCCTAAAGAATAGGTACATTACGCCACCCAACGAGATACATGCTCGTTACCTCCTCGCTACACGACGTCGGCAGTCGGGCGAAACCATAGAGGATTATGCCAATGAGCTCCTGCAGCTTGCCAGGGGTTGCGACTGTAAGGACGTCTCCGCCGAGCAGTACATGTACGACCTCGCCCGAGACGCGTTCGTAGCAGGGGTAGGGTCCTCGTACATCAGGCTTAAATTACTAGAAAAGGGGAAACTCAACTTGACCCAGGCAATGGGGATGGCCGCGAGGTTGGAGGCGGCGTCGAAGAGCTTGGCGCTGTACCCCGAGGACCACGTGCAGTCAACGTGGTTGGAGCAAGCTCTGCTCCCTCCTCGCCCCGCGAACCCGCGCTCCCAGATCGATTCGACGACGGCGGCAGCTCCAGGTGGCCAGCGATGCTATTTTTGCGGTGGGGCCAAGCATCCACGGCAACAGTGTCCGGCAAGAACGGCAATCTGCAGCCAGTGCGGTAAAAAAGGCCACTACGGCAAAGTCTGTAGGTCCAAACCTAAAAACGGCAGTGCAGTTTGTAACCCTCCAGAACGGAGACCATCTCTTTCGGCGTTGCAGTACCCACGAGGTCCGACCACGTGCGATCTCAGGACGGCGCCATCGTGGCAAACAGAGGAGGAGGAAGACCACCAGGAGTCGCTGCGCTTGGCGCCCTCGCCCACGTGCGATTCATGGGGGCGGCCATCATGGTCCACGACGACTAGGAGCGACCAGCAGGGGTCCTCAGCATCCACATTGGCAGCATGCAGTGACGCCCAGGGGCCAACGGTGGCGTCGATCTCTCTGGATCAGACCAGGCATTACAGACTGGAACATTCTATGATGGAGGTAAAGGTTAGTGGCAGAACTGTGAATTGTCTGTTTGACAGTGGGAGCACCGAAAGTTTCATACACCCTGAAACTGCTAAAAGGTGTGGACTCCGGGTTCTCCCTGCCAAACAGACAATTTCCATGGCATCACAGTCCCGGTCTGTACCGATCCAAGGACGATGTATGGTAACTCTTGAGGTACAGGGCACAGTTTACGAGCAATACAGGCTCCTTGTGCTACCTCACCTTTGCGCGCCAATTATCCTCGGACTAAACTTTATGGTCCACATGAAGAGTGTGATCCTACAGTACGGTGGGCCACTCCCTTCACTGGCAGTAGGGAACCAGCCGCAGCCTCCAAATTGCCCAAAGCGCCCCGCGTGCAATCTATCCATCCTGAAGATCACGACACCATCCCTTTTTAAAAATCTGGTACCTGGCTGCAAGCCCATCGCTACTAAAAGTAGGCGTTACAGCGCTGAGGACCGGATCTTTATTAGATCTGAGGTTCAGCGGCTCCTCAAGGAAGGGATCATACAGGCCAGTGCTAGTCCGTGGAGAGCGCAGGTCGTGGTAGTCAAAAGCGGGAACAAACCTCGGATGGTCATCGACTATAGTCAGACCATTAATAGATACACGCAGCTGGATGCGTATCCTCTCCCGCGCATTTCTGATATGGTCAATCAGATTGCGCAGTACCGAGTGTTTTCTACCATAGACCTTAAGTCCGCCTACCATCAACTCCCCATCCGCCCAGAGGACCGACAATATACGGCCTTTGAGGCGGATGGTCGTCTATACCAATTCCTCAGGGTTCCATTTGGTGTCACCAATGGGGTCTCGGTCTTCCAGCGTGCTATGGACCGAATGGTGGACCAGAATGGGTTGCGGGCTACCTTCCCGTACCTGGATAACGTCACCATCTGCGGCCATGACCAGCAGGACCACGACACGAATCTCCAACACTTTCTGCGCACTGCATCTCGCCTGAATCTGACCTATAACAGGGAGAAGTGCGTATTCCGTACGCGTAAGTTAGCCATCCTCGGATACGTGGTGGAAAACGGGGTCATTGGCCCTGATCCAGACCGTATGCGCCCACTCACTGAACTTCCCTTGCCCGCTAGCACGAAAGCACTGAGGAGATGCCTCGGGTTCTTTTCGTATTATGCACAGTGGGTCCCCAACTACGCGGACAAAGCTCGTCCGCTCATTAAGTCCACGACCTTCCCACTTACGCCGGAGGCCCAATTGACCTTCAAGGTTTTGAAAAGCGACATCTCGAAAGCCACGATGCACGCGGTGGATGAATCCATCCCTTTCCAGGTGGAGAGTGATGCATCTGACTTCGCCCTAGCCGCCACACTAAACCAGGCAGGCAGGCCCGTCGCGTTTTTTTCCCGCACCCTTCAAGGCCCAGAGATTCGGCACTCAGCGGTGGAAAAGGAGGCTCAGGCCATTGTGGAGGCAGTCAGACACTGGCGCCATTACCTGGCAGGTAAGCGGTTCACCCTGATCACGGATCAACGATCCGTGGCGTTTATGTTCAATAACACGCAGAGGGGCAAGATCAAGAACGATAAGATCTTGCGGTGGAGAATTGAGCTCTCCACCTATAATTACGATATTATGTATCGTCCAGGGAAGCTCAATGAGCCCTCGGATGCCCTCTCGCGCGGAACATGCGCCATCATGCAGGAGGACCGCTTGAAGGCTCTCCACAATGATCTGTGTCATCCTGGAGTCACCAGACTCTACCACTTCATCAAAGCCCGCAACCTGCCCTACTCGGTGGAGGAGGTCAGGTCAGTAACTAGAAGCTGTCGGATTTGCGCAGAATGCAAACCACACTTTTATCGACCAGACCGGGCACATTTGGTCAAGGCCACTCGCCCTTTTGAGAGGCTGAGTGTGGATTTTAAGGGCCCCCTTCCCTCAACGGACCGGAATGTCTATTTTCTCAATATAATAGACGAATATTCTCTGTTTCCGTTTGTTTTCCCCTGTGCGGACACGTCAACTGCCACCGTCATCAAGGTTTTCAGTGAACTTTTTACCCTGTTCGGGTACCCCTGCTACATTCATAGCGACAGGGGCTCGTCGTTCATGAGCAACGACTTGAGGCAATTCCTGCTCTCATTCGGGATTGCCTCTAGTAGAACCACGAGCTACAACCCTAGGGGTAACGGACAGGTGGAAAGGGAGAATGCTACAGTCTGGAAGGCTGTCCTACTGGCACTGAAATCCAGGGGCCTTCCAGTCTCCCGTTGGCAGGAGGTCCTTCCAAATGCGCTCCATGCTATCCGCTCCCTCCTGTGTACGGCAACCAATGCTACTCCCCACGAGAGGATGTTCTCATTCCCTCGGAAGTCGTCCTCGGGGACCTCATTGCCAGCCTGGTTGACGTACCCAGGACCCGTCCTTCTGCGGCGCCATGTGAGGGCTCGCAAGTCCGACCCCTTGGTCGAACCGGTCCAACTCCTCCACGCCAACCCTCAGTATGCCTATGTGGCATATCCTGACGGGCGAGAGGACACTGTCTCCATTAGAGACCTGGTGCCCGCAGGGGACGTAGCAACCCCTGTCGCTCCTATTCCCCCAGTCACAAATCCACTACTCCTCATTACTTCCCCAGACGTGGCGCGGTCAGCACCGGGACCAGTGCATAACACTTTTACTCCCATGTACAGCTTGCCTGAGACTCGGAGATCGGCGCCACCATCATCACCACCACCACCACCACTACCACCAAACGTTCCAGGATCCCCTGCACCATCGCCTCACCAGGGCCGGCCGGCCCGGGAGTCCTTGAGGGGACAGCCACACGTTACTTGGAGAGAGCCACTACAAGCACCTGCTCCGTTTTTGCAACCGGTGTTGAGGAGATCGCAGCGTCGGTGCGGTCCTCCAGACCGTCTGGACTTGTGAATCCTGTGATTTTTTTTTTGTTATTGTCTGTTTTCGTCCACCCCTCCACCTTTTGTTCCTAAAGGAGGGGTGAATGTGGTGAACCATCGTTGGTTCACCACTGGGGTTTGTTACCATGTTACTGTTGGGCTAGGGTGTTATTACTGTGGGGGTTGTACTATGTTGTTGGGTTAGGGTGTTTACCTGTTATAAGTGTTACCATGGCACATTCCAGTGGGGTCCCGCCTCCGGTGGCAGGGTATAAGACCCCCTGCTCCGGCAGGACCCCTTCAGTCTGAACTGGTGTATTCGTGTTAGTAGTTTCATTGTTACTGTATTAAAGCCTTCAATACTAAAGCCTTGATTCCATGTGCTCATTGACGCGCATCAGAAGTACTGGATGACGAAGGGTACTCTGTCCACCGTGTCCCGTGTTTGTCTTCTGAGGAGGTCGGTGCGGTTTTTCGCTGTGGCGCGTCGGAACTGTTGATTGATGAGTCGAGCGCCATATCCTGTTCTTATGAGGGCATCTTTCAGCGTCTGGAGGTGTCTGTTGCGATCCTCCTCATCCAAGCAGATCCTGTGTATTCGGAGGGCTTGTCCGTAGGGGATGGCTTCTTTAACGTGTTTAGGGTGGAAGCTGGAGAAGTGGAGCATCATGAGGTTATCCGTGGGCTTGTACAGTACGCAAGCCCACGGATAACCTCATGATGCTCCACTTCTCCAGATTCCACCCTAAACACGTTAAAGAAGCCATCCCCTACGGACAAGCCCTCCGAATACACAGGATCTGCTCGGATGAGGAGGATCGCAACAGACACCTCCAGACACTGAAAGATGCCCTCATAAGAACAGGATATGGCGCTCGACTCATCGATCGACAGTTCCGACGCGCCACAGCGAAAAACCGCACTGACCTCCTCAGAAGACAAACACGGGACATGGTGGACAGAGTACCCTTCGTCGTCCAGTACTTCCCCGGAGCGGAGAAGCTACGGCATCTCCTCCGGAGCCTTCAACATGTCATTGATGAAGACGAACATCTCGCCAAGGCCATCCCCACACCCCCACTTCTTGCCTTCAAACAACCACGCAACCTCAAACAGACCGTTGTCCGCAGCAAACTACCCAGCCTTCAGGAGAACAGTGACCACGACACCACACAACCCTGCCACAGCAACCTCTGCAAGACGTGCCGGATCATCGACACGGATGCCATCATCTCACGTGAGAACACCATCTACCAGGTACACGGTACCTACTCTTGCAACTCGGCCAACGTTGTCCACCTGATACGCTGCAAGAAAGGATGTCCCGAGGCATGGTACATTGGGGAAACCATGCAGACGCTACGACAACGGATGAATGAACACCGCTCGACAATCACCAGGCAAGACTGTTCTCTTCCTGTGGGGGAGCACTTCAGCAGTCACGGGCATTCAGCCTTGGATCTTCAGGTAAGCGTTCTCCAAGGCAGCCTTCACGACACACGACAGCGCAGAGTCGCTGAGCAGAAACTGATAGCCAAATTCCGCACACATGAGGACGGCCTAAACCGGGATGTTGGATTTATGTCATATTATCAGTAACCCCCACAGCTTGCCTCCTGGACTTGCAGAATTTCACTAGCTGTTCTGTCTGGAGACAAGACACATCTCTTTAACCTGTGTTGAATGCTCCCTCCACCCACATTGTCTGTACATTTAAGACCTGGCTGGCTGTAGAGATTTGCATTCTAATCAGTATTCTGTAACTTGATTTCTGTGTCTGTTTGCACTGTTTGAGAACAGATATCCACTCCACCTGACGAAGGAGCTGTGTTCCGAAAGCTTATGGTATTAGAACATAGAACATTACAGCGCAGAACAGGCCCTTCGGCCCACGATGTTGCACCGACCAGTTAAAAAAAAAAAACTGTGACCCTCCAACCTAAACCAATTTCTTTTCGTCCATGAACCTATCTACGGATCTCTTAAACGCCCCCAAACTAGGCGCATTTACTACTGATGCTGGCAGGGCATTCCAATCCCTCACCACCCTCTGGGTAAAGAACCTACCCCTGACATCGGTTCTATAACTACCCCCCCTCAATTTAAAGCCATGCCCCCTCGTGCTGGATTTCTCCATCAGAGGAAAAAGGCTATCACTATCCACCCTATCTAAACCTCTAATCATCTTATATGTTTCAATAAGATCCCCTCTTAGCCGCCGCCTTTCCAGCGAAAACAATCCCAAATCCCTCAGCCTCTCCTCATAGGATCTCCCCTTCATACCAGGCAACATCCTGGTAAACCTCCTCTGCACCCTCTCCAAAGCCTCCACATCCTTCCTGTAATGTGGGGACCAGAACTGCACACAGTACTCCAAGTGCGGCCGCACCAGAGTTGTGTACAGTTGCAACATAACGCTACGACTCCTAAATTCAATCCCCCTACCAATAAACGCCAAGACACCATATGCCTTCTTAACAACCTTATCTACTTGATTCCCAACTTTCAGGGATCTATGCACACATATACCTAGATCCCTCTGCTCCTCCACACTATTCAAAGTCCTCCCGTTAGCCCTATACTCAACACATCTGTTATTCCTACCAAAGTGAATTACCTCACACTTCTCCGCATTAAACTCCATCCGCCACCTCTCGGCCCAACTTTGCAACCTGTCTAAGTCTTCCTGCAAACTACGACACCCTTCCTCACTGTCTACCACACCACCGACTTTGGTGTCATCAGCAAATTTGCTAATCCACCCAACTATACCCTCATCCAGATCATTAATAAATATTACAAACAGCAGTGGCCCCAAAACAGATCCCTGAGGTACACCACTTGTAACCGCACTCCATGATGAATATTTACTATCAACCACCACCCTCTGTTTCCTATCCGCTAGCCAATTCCTGATCCAATTTCCTAGATCACCCCCAATCCCATACATCTGCATTTTCTGCAGAAGCCTACCATGGTGAACCTTATCAAACGCCTTACTAAAATCCATATATACCACGTCCACTGCCTTGCCCCCATCCACCTCCTTGGTCACTTTCTCAAAAAACTCAATAAGGTTAGTAAGGCACGACCTACCTGCCACAAAACCATGCTGACTATCACCTATCAATTCATTACTCTCCAAATAACTATAAATCCTATCCCTTATAATTTTTTCCAACATCTTGCCGACAACAGAAGTGAGACTCACCGGTCTATAATTCCCGGGGAAGTCTCTGTTCCCCTTCTTAAACAATGGGACAACATTCGCTAACCTCCAATCTTCTGGTACTATACCAGAGGCCAACGACGACCTGAAGATCAGAGCCAGAGGCTCTGCAATCACTTCTCTTGCCTCCCAGAGAATCCTTGGATAAATCCCATCCGGACCAGGGGATTTATCTATTTTCAGACCCTCCAGAATATCCTGCACATCCTCCTTATCAACTGTAATACTGTCTATTCTACTCCCTTGCAACCCAGTGTCCTCCTCAGCTATATTCATGTCCCCTTGCGTGAACACCGAAGAGAAATATTGGTTCAATGCTTCACCAATCTCCTCCGGTTCCACACATAACTTCCCTCTGCCATCTATAACTGGCCCTAAACTTGCCCTAACCAACCTTCTGTTCTTGACATACCTATAGAACGCCTTAGGATTCTCTTTAACCCTATCCGCCAAAGTCTTCTCATGTCCCCTTTTAGCCCTTCTAAGCTCGCTCTTCAACTCCCTCTTAGCCAATCTAAAGCTTTCTAGTGCACTACCCGAGTGCTCACGTCTCATCCGAACATAAGCCTCCTTTTTCTTTTTAACCAACAAAGAAACTTTTTTGGTGCACCACGGTTCCCTAGCCCTACCAATTCCTCCTTGCCTGACAGGGACATACCTATCACAGACTCGCAGTAGCTGCTCCTTGAAAAAACTCCACATGTCGGACGTTCCCAGTCCCTGTAATCTCCTAGTCCAACCTATGTTTCCTAATTCTCTCCTAATAGCCTCATAATTACCCTTCCCCCAGCTAAAACCACTGGCCCGAGGTTCATGCCTATCCCTTTCCATCACTAAGGTGAACGTAACCGAATTGTGGTCACTATCACCAAAATGCACACCAACTTCCAAGTCTAGCACCTGGTCTGGCTCATTTCCCAGCACCAGATCCAATATAGCCTCACCTCTAGTTGGCCTGTCTACATACTGAGTCAAAAAACCTTCCTGCACGCTTTGAACAAAAACTGACCCCTCTAACGAGCTAGAGCTATAACAATTCCAGTCAATATTAGTCAAGTTAAAATCCCCCATAACAATTGCCCTATTACTATCACTCCTAAGCAGGATTGACTCCGCAATCCTTTCCTCAACCTCTCTAGAACTTTTAGGAGGTCTATAAAAGACTCCCAACAGGGTGACCAAATAAACCTGTTGGACTTTAACCTGGTGTTGTGAGACTTCTTACTGTGCTTACCCCAGTCCAACGCCAGCATCTCCACATTAGGAGTAAGTTGTCACTGTTTAAACACACCGTGAAGCCAGCGAACCCATTCCAGGGCGGATCCCTTTGCGGTCCCACACTTCCATCCAACCTGATGCCCGCTTTTCCCAGTTGACATGCACAACCCCTATGCAGCATAGAAAACTTGAATCCTTGCTTCCCATTGGTTTCCATGGTGCCAGGGCCCAGCTTTGCAGGAGCATCACCAAATCATGCCAGCTAATGAAATGTAAATCACCGGATTATCGGGCTCCCGCCCGGTCTGGGCACCTAATCAAGCTGGTGGGGCGAGGCCAGATGAATGACCATAGGTTCGACATCAGTCAGGAATCTCATTTTAGCTCCAACGCTCCATACAGAGGGATGTTGAGAGAGAGAGAGAGAGAGCGGGAGCGAGCCAGCGAGAGTGAGCGAGTGAGCAAAAGAGAGTGGTGAAAGAGAACAGCGAAAGAGAGCGAGCGAAAGACAGTGAGTGAGTGAGAGGGAGAGAACGAGAGAGAGCGAGAGGGAGAGAGCGAGAGGGAGAGAGCGAGAGGGAGAAAGTGAGAGGGAGAGAGCGAGAGGGAGAGAGCAAGAGAGAGAGAGTGAAAGTGAGTGAGCGAGAGAGATCGAGTGAGAGAGATCGAGTGAATGAGAGAGAGCGAGCGAGCGAGAGCAAGCGAGAGAAAGCGAGTGAGAGAGAGAGGGAGCAACTGAGAGAGAGCAGGTGGGAGAGAGCGAGTGTGAGAGAGAGAGAGAGTAAGAGAGAGAGGGGGCAACCAAGAGAGAGCAAGTAAGAGAGAGTGAGCGAGCGAGAGCGAGAGAGCGAGAGCACAAGAGAGCGAGAGAGCGCAAGAGAGAGAGCGAGAGAGAGCGAGAGAGAGCGAGAGAGCGAGAGAGCGAGCGAGAGAGCGAGAGAGAGCGAGAGAGAGCGAGAGAGAGCGAGAGAGAGCGAGAGAGCGGGAGAGAGTGAGAGAGAGCGAGAGAGCGAGAGAGAGAGAGCGAGAGAGCGAGAGAGAGCGAGAGAGCGAGAAAGCGAGAGAGCGAGAGAGAGTGAGAGCGCGAGAGAGAGCGAGAGAGCGCGAGAGAGAGAGAGAGCGAGAGAGAACGAGAGAGAACGAGAGAGCGCAAGAGAGCGAGAGAGAGCAAGAAAGAGAGAAAGCGAGAGTGAGCGAGGGAAATCGCGCAAGAGAGATCGAGCACGAGAGTGAGCGAGAGAGAGAGCAAGAGTGAGCGAGAGAGCGACCGAGATAGATTGAGCGAGGGAGATCGAGCAAGATAAATCGAGTGAGAGAGAGTTTACCGAGAGACAGCAAGTGAGAGGGAGCGAGCGAGAGAGAGAGAGCGAGCGAGCGATATCAAGCAAGAGAGAGCGAGTGAGAGATAGCGAATGAGAGAGAGAGCAAGCGAGGGAGAGTGAGCGACAGAGAGAGCGAGAGAAAGCTAGAGAGAGCGATAGAGAGCGAGAGAGAGGGCAAGAAAGCAAGAGCGAGAGTACAAAAGCGAGAGAGGAGATGTAACAGAGCGAGAGCGAGAGAGCAAGAGAGTGAGAGAGAGCGAGCGAGAGCGTGTGAGACAAAGAACGAAGCAGCTGGAGAGAGAGAGCAAGAGGGAGAGAGCGAGAGAGAGCGCGCAAGAGATTGAATGAGAGAGAGTGATCAAGAGAGGGCAAGAGCGTAAAAGCGAGAGAGCGAGAGTGAGAGTGCAAAAGCGAGAGAGCGAGGGCGAGACAATGAGAACGAACGAGGGAGAGCGAGCGATGGAGGGAGAGAGCACGAGGGAAGAGCGCGAGGGAGAGAGCGCAAGCAATAGAGAGCAAGCAATAGAGAGTGAGCAATAGAGAGCGAACTAGAGAGCATGAGCGAGAAAGAGAGCGAGAGAGGGAGAGCAAAACAGAGAGAGCAAAAGACAGACAGTGAGAGAGGGCGAGCAAGGGGGAGAGAGTGAGAGGGAGTGAGAGAGAGAGAGAATCAGAAAGAGAACGAGACAGCTAGAGACAGAGAGCGAGAGAGAGAAAGAGGGAGGGGGTGAGAGGGAGCGAGTAAGAAAGAGAGCGAGAGAGAGCAAGGGAGAGAGAGGAGAAAGAGAGTGAGAGAGAGTGATCGAGAGAGAGCAAGAGAGCGAGAGCAAGAGACCGAGAGTGAGAGAGAAAAAGCGAGAGATTGAGAGTGAGAGAGCAAAAACGAGAGAGCGTGAGCGAGCGAGAGAGAGAGAGCGAGAGAGAGAGCGAGAGCAAGCGAGGGAGAGATCATGAGCAAGAGAGCATGAGCAAAAGAGCAAGCGAGAATGAGCAAGAGAGAGAGAGCGAACGAGAGAGCGAGAGAGAACAAGAGAGAGAGAGCGAGAGGGTGAGCGAGAGAGAGAGAGAGCAAGAGGGAGAGATCGAGAGAGTGAGCGAGAGAGGGTGATCAAGAGACAGAGCGAGAGAGTGAAAGAGCGAGAGCGAGAGAGCAAAAGCGACAGAGCAAGAGTGAGAGAGCGAGAGGGCGAGAGAGAGAGAGAGCAAGAGAAATCGAACATGAGACAACAAGCGAGAGTGAGCGAGAGAGAGCGAACAAGAGAGAGCGAGCGAGAGAGCAAAAGAGCGAGAGAGACAGAGGTCCCTCATGGCAGACTGGTGCAGAGGTGAAGTCGCATGGGATCAGAGATGAGCTGGCAAGGTGGATACAGAACTGGCTCGGTCAAAGAAGACAGAGGGTAGCAGTGGAAGGGTGCATTTCTGAATGGAGGGCTGCGACAAGTGGTGTTCGTCAGGGATCAGTGCTGGGACCTTTGCTGTTTATAATATATATAAATGATTTGGAGGAAAATGTAACTGGTTTGATTGGTAAGTTTGCGGACGACACAAAGGTTGGTGGATTTGCGGATAGCGATGAGGACAATCAGAGGATACAGCAGGATATAGATCAGTTGGAGACTTGGGCGGAGAGATGGCAGATGGAGTTTAATCCGGACAAATGTGGGGTAATGCATTTTGGAAGGTCTAATACAGATAGGAAATATACAGTAAATGGCAGAACCCTTTAGAGTATTGATAGGCAAAGGGATCTGGGTGTACAGGTACACAGGTCACTGAAAGTGGCAATGCAGGTGGAGAAGGTAGTCAAGAAGGCATACGGCATGCTTGCCTTCATCGGCTGGGGCATTGAGTTTAAAAATTGGCAAGTCATGTTGCAGCTTTATAGAACCTTAGTTAGGCCCCACTTGGAATATAGTGTTCAATTCTGGTCGCGACACGACCAGAAGGCTGTGGAAGTTTTGGAGAGGGTACAGAAAAGATTTACCAGGATGTTGCCTGGTATGGAGGGCATTAGCTATGAGGAGAGATTGGAGAAACTTAGTTTGTTCTCACTGGAATGACAGAGGTTGAGCGGAGACCTGATAGAAGTCTACAAGATTATGAGAGGCATGGACAGAGTGGATAGTCAGAAGCTTTTTCCCAGGGTGGAAGAGTCAATTAGTAGGGGGCACAGGTTTAAGGTGCAAGTTTTAAAAGAGATGTACGAGGCAGATATTTTACACAGAGTGGTGGGTGCCTGGAACTCGTTGCCAGGGGAGGGAGTGGAAGTGGATACGGTGGTGACTTTTAAGGGGCATTTTGACAAACACATGAATTGGATGGGAATAGAGGGATATGGTCCCCGGAAGCGTAGGGGGTTTTAGTTAAGTCAGGCAGCATGGTCGGTGCAGGCTTGGAGGGCTGAAGGGCCTGTTCCTATGCTGTAATTTTCTTTGTTCTTTGAAAGCAAGCGAGCGAGAGAAGAGAGAGAGAGAGAGAGAGCGAGGGAGAGAGAGAGAGCGAACGAGAGAAAGAGAAAAAGAGCGAGCAAGAGAGAGCGACCGAAAGTGTGCGAGAGAGAGAGGGAGAGCGAGAGCGAGTGAGCGAGCTGGAGCGAGAGAGAGAGCGAGAGGGAGAGAGCAAGAAAGAGAGAGAGAGCAAGAGAGCAAGAGAGAGCAAGAGAGCAAGAGAGAGCAAGGGAGCGAGACAGAGAGCGAGCAGGAGAGAGGGAGAGCGAGGGAGAGAGAGCGAACGAGAAGGAGAGAGGGTGAGCAAGAGAGAGCAACCGAGAGCGAGCGAGAGAGTGAGAGGGAGCTAGTGAGAGAGAGAGCAAGAGAGAGAACGTGACAGCTAGAGGCAGAGACCGAGAGAGAGAGAAAGAGGGAGAGAGAGAGAGTGAGCGAGAGAGAGAGCAAGTGAGAGAGAGAGCAAGACAGAGAGCTAGAGCGAGAGAGCAAGTGAACAAAAGCAAGAGAGCAAAAGCGACAGAGTGGGAGAGCAAGAGAGCGTGAGGGCGCGTGAGAGAGAGAGTGAGAGCGAGCGAGAGACAGCGAGCAAGAGAGCAAAAGCGACAAAGCATGAGAGCAAGTGAGCGTGAGAGAGAGAGCGAGAGAGAGAGCGAGCGAGAGAGAGAGCAAGAGAGAGAGAGAGCAAAGCAGAGAGAGTGAACGAAGGAGAGAGAGAGCAAGCAAGGGAGAGTGACCAAGAGTGAGCGAGAGAGAGAGGGAGACAGAGAGCGAGCGCGAGCGAGAGAAAGAGAGAGCGAGAGAGAGAGCGAGAGAGAGCAAGAGAGCGAGAGAGAGCAAGCAAGCGAGGGAGAGAGCGAGCAGGAGAGAGGAAGAGCGAGGGAGAGCGAACGAGAGAGAGAGCAGGCAAGAGAAAGCAACTGAGAGCGAGCGAGAGAGAGAGAAAGAGAGAGCAAGAGAGAGAGAGAGAGCAAGCGAGCGAGGGAGAGAGCAAGCAGGAGAGAGGAAGAGGGAGGGAAAGAGAGCGAACGAGAGAGAGAGAGAGAGCAGGCAAGAGAAAGCAACCGAGAGCGAGCGAGAGAGAGCGAGAGGGAGCGAGCGAGAATGAGACAGCTAGAGACAGAGACAGAGAGAGAGAGAGTAAGAGGGAGAGAGCGAGCGAGAGCGAGTGAGAGCGAGCGATCGAGCAAGAGCGCGAGAGCATGAGAGTGAGAGCAAAAATGAGAGAGTGAGAGCGAGAAAGAGAGCGCGCGAGAGAGCGAGCGAGAGGGAAAGAGCGAGAGAGAGAGAGCGAGAGTTTGCAAGAGACAGAGAGCGAGAGGGTGATCAAGAGAGAGAGCGAGAGAGCGTGACAGCGTGAGCAAAAGTGACAGAGCGAGTGTGAGAGAGCAAAAGGGCAAGAGAGAGCGACAGCAAGCAAAAGGGAGCGAGCGCGCGAGAGAGTGAGAGAGAGAGAGTGAAAGAGAACGAGCGAGAGAGAGGGAGAGCGAGAGAAAGAGAGAGAGCAAGTGAGAGAGTGAGCAAGAGAGAGGGAGAGCGAGTGAGAGAGAGAAGGTGAGTGAGAGGGAGCAACAGCGATCGAGAGAGAGAGATCGAGTGAGAGAGAGCGAGTGAGAGAACGAGAGAGAGCGAGAGAGATCAAGCAAGAGAGAGAGAGCGAGAGAGAGACGGAGTGAAAGAGACAGAGTGAGAGAGAGTGAGTGAGCGAGAGAGAGAGCGAGGGAGAGAGAGAGCGCGAGCGAAGGAGAGGGTGCGAGCGGGAAAGCGCAAGCGATAAAGAGCAAGTGATAGAGAGTGAGCAACTGAGCGTGAGCGAGAAAGAGAGTGAGCGAAAAAAAGAGAGAGAGCGAGCGAGAGAGCGAGAGCAAGTGAGCGAGCGAGAGAGAGCGAGCGAGAGAGAGCAAACAAGAGAGAGAGAGAGAGCAAGAGAGAGAGAGAGTGAGGAAGAGGGAGTGAACGAGAGAGAGCGAGAGAGAGAACAAGACAGCTTGAGACAGAGAGCGAGAGAGACAGAGTAAGAGGGAGAGAGCAAGAGAGAGAGAGCGAGAGAGACAGCGAGAAAGAGAGAGCGAGAGAGAGAGAGAGTGAGAGAGAGTGATCGAGCGACAGCAAGAGCGCGAGAGCAAATGTGATAGAATGCAAGCGAGCGTGAGCGAGAGAGAGTGAGAGGGAGCGAGTGAGTGCAAGCGAGAGAGGGAGAGAGCAAGACAGAGAGAGCGAGAGAGGTAGAGCGAGAGAGGGAGAGCGAGAAAGAGAGACCGAGAGGGCAAGAGAGCGAGAGTGAGAGAGCGCTGAGAGCGAGCGAGAGCAAGAGAGAGAGCAAGAGAGAGAGAGTGAGAGAGCGCTGAGAGCGAGCGAGAGAGAGGGCAAGAGAGAGAGAGCGAGAGAGAGAGGGAGCGACATTGAGAGACTGAGAGTGAGAGAGCGCTGAGAGCGAGCGAGAGAGAGAGCAAGAGAGAGAGAGCGAGAGAGGGAGGGAGCGACATTGAGTGAGAGAGAGTGAGCGAGAAAGAGAGCAATAGAGAGTGAGCGATAGAGAGAGAGCGAGAGAGAGTGATCGAAAGAGAGCAAGAGCGTAAGAGCAAGACAGAGAGAGAGCAAAAGCACCAGGTTAGTGAGGCATGACCTCCCTCTCACAAAACCATGCTGACTATCGTTAATGAGTTTATTCCTTTCTAAATGCGCATACATCCTATCTCTAAGAATCCTCTCCAACAACTTCCCTACCACGGACGTCAAGCTCACCGGCCTATAATTTCCCGGGTTATCCTTCCTACCCTTCTTAAATAACGGGACCACATTAGCTATCCTCCAATCCTCTGGGACCTCACCTGTGTCCAGTGACGAGACAAAGATTTGCATCAGAGGCCCAGCGATTTCATCTCTCGTCTCCCTGAGCAGCCTTGGATAGATTCCATCAGGCCCTGGGGATTTGTCAGTCTTTATATTCCCTAAAAAACCTAACACTTCCTCCCTTGGAATGGAGATTTTCTCTAACGGGTCAACACTCCCCTCCGAGACACTCCCAGTCAACACATCCCTCTCCTTTGTGAATACCGACGCAAAGTATTCATTTAGGATCTCCCCTGGAGAAGGATTGTACACAGTGTAAGAGGGAGAATAGACGGGTGATGGAGAAGGGGAGAGCTCAGACTAAAGGTTTGAGATGTGTCTATTTTAACGCCAGGAGTGTAGTGAATAAAGTGGATGAGCTTAGAGTGTGGATCGATGCTTGGAAGTGTGATGTGGTGGCCATTACGGAGACTTGGGGACAGGGACAGGACGGATACTTCAGGTGCCGGGTTTCAGATGTTTCAGAAAGGACAGAGAGGGAGGCAAATGAGGGGGGGGAGTGGCTGCTGATCAGGGATAGTGTCACAGCTGTAGAGAAGGTGGAAGCCGTGGAGGGATTGTCTACGGAGTCTCTGTGGGTGGAAGTTCGGAGCGGGAAGGGGTTGATAACTTTGCTGGGTGTTTTCTACAGGCCGTCCAATAGTAACAGGGATGTTGAGGAGCAGATAGGGAAACAGATCCTGGAAAGATGTAGGAATAACAGGGTTGTCGTGATGGGAGACTTTAATTTCTCAAACATCGATTGGAATATCCCTAGGGTAAGGGGTTTGGATGGGGAGGAGTTCGTTAGGTGTGTTCAGGAGGGTTTCCTGACACAGCATGTGGATAAGCCTACAAGAGGAGAGGCAGTACTCGATCTGGTACTGGCTAATGAGCCTGGGCAGGCGTCGGATCTCTCAGTGGGGGAGCATCTTGGGGATAGTGATCATAACTCTATCTCCTTTACGCTAGCATTGGAAAGAGATAGGATCAGGTAAGCTAGGAAAGTGTTTATCTGGTGTAAGGGGAAATATGAAGCCATCAGGCAGGAGATTAGAGGCGTAAATTGGAAGGAGACATTCTCGAGGAAAAGTACTGAAGTAAGGTGGCAGATTTTCAAGGAATGCTTGTCTGGAGTTCTGCATGACAACGTTCCGATGAGACAGGGAGGTGTTGGTAGGTTACGGGAACCGTGGTGCACGAAAGCTGCACTGAACCTAGTCAAAAAGAAAAGGAAAGCGTACAAAAGTTTCAGAGAGCTAGGTGATGATGGGGATCTAGACGAGTATACGGCTGTAGGAAGGGACTTAAGAAAGAAATTAGGAGAGCCAGAAGGGGTCACGAGAAGGCCTTGGCAGGTAAGATGGGCGGCACGGTAGCACAGTGGTTAGCACTGCTGCTTCACAGCTCCAGGGTCCCGGGTTCGATTCCCGGCTCGGGTCACTGTCTGTGTGGAGTTTGCACATTCTCCTCGTGTCTGTGTGGGTTTCCTCCGGGTGCTCCGGTTTCCTCCCACAGTCCAAAGATATGCGGGTTAGGTTGATTGGCCAGGTTAAAATTGCCCCTTGAGTCCTGAGATGCGCAGGTTAGAGGGATTAGCAGTTACATATGTGGGGGAAGGGCCTGGGTGGGATTGTGGTCGGTGCAGACTCGATGGGCCGAATGGCCTCCTTCTGCACTGTAGGGTTTCTATGATTTCTATGATTAAGAAGAACCCTAAGGCGTTCTATAAATATGTGAAGAGTAAAAGGATGAGATGTGAAGGAATAGGACCTATAAAAGGTGAAGGTGAGAAAGTCTGTACAGAACTGAAAGAAATAGCAGAGGTGCTCAATGAATATTTTACCTCGGTATTCACGGTGGAAAAAGACCTGGGTGGTTGTACCACTGGATTGAGGCGGACTGAAAAGATTGAGTATGTGGACATTAAGGAAGAGGATGTGTTGGAAATTTTGAATAGCATCAAGATAGATAAGTCGCTGGGACCGGATGGGATGTACCCCAGGTTACAGTGGGAGGCGAGGGAAGAGATTGCAGAGCCTCTGGCGATGATCTTTGCGTCGTCGATGGAGACGGGAGAGGTTCTTATATTCAAGAAAGGGAATAGGGATAGCCCAGGAAATTACCGACCAGTGAGTCTAACTTCAGTGGTTGGTAAGTTGATGGAGAAGATCCTGAAGGACAGGATTTATGAACATTTACAGAAGTTTAGTATGCTCAAAAGTAGTCAGCATGGCTTTGTCAAAGGCAAATCGTGCCTTACGAGCCTGGTGGAGTTCTTTGACAATGTGACTAAACACATTGACGAAGGAAAAGCAGTAGATGTGGTTTACATGGACTTCAGCAAGGCGTTCGATAAGGTCCCCCATGCAAGACTTCTCAAGAAAGTGAGAGGGCATGGGATCCAAGGGGCTGTTGCCTTGTGGATTCAGAACTGGCTTGCCTGCAGAAGGCAGAGAGTGGGTATAGATGGGTCTTTTTCTGAATGGAGGTCAGTCACCAGTGGAGTGCCCCAGGGATCTGTTCTGGGACCCTTGCTGTTTGTCATTTTCATAAATGACCTGGATGAGGAAGTGGAGAGATGGGTTGGTAAGTTTGCCGACGACACGAAGGTTGGTGGTGTTGTGGATAGGTTGGAGGGATGTCAGAAGCTGCAGCGTGACATAGATAGGATGCAAGACTGGGCGGAGAAGTGGCAGATGGACTTCAACCTGGATAAATGTGTAGTGGTCCATTTTGGCAGGTCAAATGGGATGAAGGAGTATAATATCAAGGGTAAGACTCTTAGCAGTGTGGAGGATCAGAAGGACCTTGGGGTCCGGATCCATAGGACTCTTAAATCGGCCTCGCAGGTAGAGGAGCTGGTTAAGAAGGCGTATGGTGTGCTGGCCTTCATCAATCGAGGGATTGAGTTTAGGAGTCGGGAGATAATGATGCAGCTTTATAAGGCCCTCGTCAGACCCCACTTGGAGTACCGTGCTCAGTTCTGGTCACCTCATTACAGGAGGGATGTGGAAATGATCGAAAGGGTGCAGAGGAGATTTACAAGGATGTTGCCTGGATTGGGTGGCATGCCTTATGAGGATAGGCTGAGGGAGCTCGGTCTTTTCTTCTTGGAGAGACGAAGGATGAGAGGTGACCTGATAGAGGTGTACAAGATGTTGAGAGGTATAGATCGGGTGGATTCTCAGAGGCTTTTTCCCAGGGCTGAAATGGCTGCTACGAGAGGACACAGGTTTAAGGTGCTGGGGAGTAGGTACAGAGGAGATGTCAGGGGTAAGTTTTTCACTCAGAGGGTGGTGGGTGAGTGGAATCGGCTGCCATCAGTGGTGGTGGAGGCAACCTCGATAGGGTCTTTTAAGAGACTTCTGGATAAGTACATGGGACTTAATGGGATTGAGGGTTATAGGTAAGCCTATATATAAGCCTAGGTAGGTAGGGACATGACCGGAGCAACTTGTGGGCCGAAGGGCCTGTTTGTGCTGTATTTTTTCTATGTTCTATGCAGCTGGAATTTTGCAATTTACCTCACCTCAGCCAATTTTGTTGGAACATTAGAGTGTAAAGAATGCAGGAATCGTTGACATTTTGGATTATTTGCTGCAATGGCAACATCTGCAGTACTTGGAGTTATCAGGTATGTGATTTATCAACATGAATATCTCCTTTTTAAAATAGTTACAAATAATTGCTCCCAACTTGAGCATTGTTTTGTCTTAATTGGTCATTTTTTAACTTATAGGTTTCATGGAAAAGGAAGTGGGAGAGTTTGTTCTCGACAAGTCCTGTATAGATACACATTGTGTTATTTTCCAATGTTTGTAAGTTAATTTAAATGGCCAGAAAAATCAGAATCTGCATGCGGACAGTATGTTCTGCAAGGAAACAAGGCCCTGGTCATTGAAACCCTGGCTATCCCTGGCTATCCTCTTGCTCTTTATATATATATAAAAATCCTTGGGATTTTCCTTAATCCTGCTGGCCAATTATTTTTGTGACCCCTTTTTGCCCTCTTTACTCCTTGCTTCAGTTTCTTTCTACTTTCCATGTATTCTACACTTGCTTCGTGTGTTCCCAGCCTCCAAGCCTTGACAAATGCTTCCCTTTTCTCTTTGGCTAGGCTCACAATATTTCTCGTTATCCAAGATTCCCAAAACTTGCCATACTTATCCTTCATCCTTACAGGAATGTGCCGGTCCTGAATCCCTATCAACTTACACTTGAAAGCCTCCCACATGCCAGATGTTGATTGCCCTCGAACATCTGCCCCCAATCTACATTCTTCAGTTCCTGCCTAATATTGTTGGAATTAGCCTTCCCCCAGTTTAGCACCTTCACTTGAGGACAACACTTTTCTTTATCCATCAGTACCTTAAAGCTGACTAATTGTGATCACTGTTCTCAAACTGCTCCCCTACTGAAGCGTCTACCACTTGGCCGGGCTCATTCCCCAATACCAGGTCCAGTATGACCCCTTCCCTAGTTGGGCTATCTACATACTGTTTCAAGAAGCCTGGATGCTCCTTACAAACTCTGCACCATCCACGCCCCTAGCACTAAGAGAGTCCCAGTCAATATAGGGGAAGTTAAAATCTCCCACCATAACAACCCTGTTATTTTTACACCTTGCCAAAATCTACCTACATATCTGTTCCTCTATCTCCTGCAGGCTGTTGGGCGGCCTATAGTAAACCCCCAACATTGTGACTACATCCTTCCTATTCCTGAGCTTTACCCATATTGCCTCGCTGTATGAGCCCTCCGAGATGTCCTCCCTCAGTACAGCTGTGATATTCTCCTTAGCCAGTAGTGCAACTCCCCCACCCCTTTTACATCCCCCTCTATCGCGCCTGAAACATCTGTATCCTGGAATGTTAAGCTGCCAATCCTGTCCTTCCTTTAACTAAGTCTCTGTAATAGCAACAACATCGTAGTTCCAAGTACTAATCCAAGCTCTAAGTTCATCTGCCTTACCTGTTACACTTCTAACATTGAAACAAATACACTTCAGTCCACCAGACCTGCTTTGATCAGCAACCACACCCTGCCTGCTGTTTCTCTGGGTCTTGCTGGCCCTACTCTCTGGTTCCCCTTCAATTAATTCACCTTTGCTTTGGTTCCCACCCCCCTGCCAAACTAGTTTAAATCTTCCCGTGTGACACGAGCAAACCTCCCAGCCAGAATATTTATGCCTTTCCAGTTTTGATGCAACCCGTCCTTGTGCAAGTCCCACCTGCCCCAGAAGAGACCCCAAAGGTCCAGATATCTGAAACCCTCCCTTCTACATCAGCTGTTTAGCCACGTTTCAATGAAACTACGATTCAATCATAGTTTCAAAAGGAATTCGTTAATTATGTGAAGAATAGAAACTTTATGGCTACTGAGAAAATACAGATGAGTTGCACTTTCAGAAAGCCAGCACAGACACAGTGCGCTGAATGGCCTCGTTTTGTGCTGTAACTATTTCATGATTCCATGATTCAATGCCAGAGTGTAACTTTGTGCTCAATTTCCAGTATTTTAAAATAGAAAATTTATCGCTGACCAGGGCCTTGTTTCCTTGCAGAACATACTGGCCCACTCAAGGACAGGGGAGGAAATCTATGCATGGAATCAGAGGAAATGGGCGAGGTATTAAATGAGTACTTTACGTCAGTATTCACCAAAGAGAAGTTCTTGATGGATGATGAATCTGGGAAAGGGTGTGTAGCTAGTTTGAGTCATATGGAGATCAAAAAGGAGGTATTGGAGTTCTTGAGAAACATTAAGGTAGACAAGTCCCTAGGACCTGATGGGATATACCCCAAAGTGCTGACAGAGGCAAGGGAGAAAATCGCTGGCGCCTTGAGAGAAATCTTTGTACCCTCACTGGCTACAGGGGAGGTCAAGATGTTGAGATGCCGGAGTTGGACTGGGGTAAGCACAGTAAGAAGTCTCACAACACCAGGTTAAAGTCCAACAGGTTTATTTGGTAGCACAAGCCACTAGCTTTCAGAGCACTGCCCCTTCATCAGGTGAGTGGGAGTTGTTTTCACAAACATATAGAACAGTACAGCACAGAACAGGCCCTTCGGCCCACGATGTTGTGCCGAGCTTTATCTGAAACCAAGATCAAGCTATCCCACTCCCTATCATCCTGGTGTGCTCCATGTGCCTATCCAATAACCGCGTAAATGTTCCTAAAGTGTCTGACTCCACTATCACTGCAGGCAGTCCATTCCACACCCCAACCACTCTCTGCGTAAAGAACCTACCTCTGATATCCTTCCTATATCTCCCACCATGAACCCTATAGTTATGCCCCCTCATAATAGCTCCATCCACCCGAGGAAATAGTCTTTGAATGTTCACTCTATCTATCCCCTTCGTCATTTTATAAACCTCTATTAAGTCTCCCCTCAGCATCCTCCGCTCCAGAGAGAACAGCCCTAGCTCCCTCAACGTTTCCTCATAAGACCTACCCTCCAAACCAGGCAGCATCCTGGTAAATCTCCTCTGCACTCTTTCCAGCGCTTCCACATCCTTCTTATAGTGAGGTGACCAGAACTGCACACAATATTCCAAATGTGGTCTCACCAAGGTCCTGTACAGATGCAGCATAACCCCACGGCTCTTAAACGCCAACCCCCTGTTAATAAAAGCTAACACACTATAGGCCTTCTTCACAGCTCTATCCACTTGAGTGGCAATCTTTACAGATCTGTGGATATGGACCCCAAGATCTCTCTGTTCCTCCAGTCTTCAGAACCCTACCTTTGACCCTGTAATCCACATTTAAGTTAGTCCTACCAAAATGAATCACCTCACATTTATCAGGGTTAAACTCCATTTGCCATTTTTCAGCCCAGCTTTGCATCCTATCTATGTCTCTTTGCAGTCTACAACACCCCTCCACCTCATCCACTACTCCACCAATCTTGGCGTCATCAGCAAATTTACTGATCCACCCTTCTGCCCCCTCCTCTAAGTCGTTAATAAAAATCACAAAGAGCAGAGGTCCAAGCACTGATCCCTGTGGCACTCCGCTAGCAACCTGCCTCCAGTCCGAAAATTTTCCATCCACCACCACCCTCTGTTTTCGATCAGATAGCCAGTTACCTATCCAATCGGCCAACTTTCCCTCTATCCCACACCTCCTCACTTTCATCATAAGCCGACCATGGGGGACCTTATCAAACGCCTTACTAAAATCCATGTATATGACATCAACTGCCGTACGTTCATCGACATGCGGATAGTTGGGAACCTGTCTCGGGGTGCAGGGAATTCATATGGTGTTCGTGGAAGTGGAAATGAATAGGGTTGGGAAGCATTTTCCGATCTGGGCCAGTGTGATCTCCTGGACTCGTTTCGATCGCCTCAGGGGGTCGGAGAGGAATTTCCCAGATTTTTTTTTCCCCCATATTGGCCCTGGGGTTTTTCACGCTGGGTTTTCGCCTCTCCCTGGGGATCACATGGTCTGGAATAGGGGGGTGGGGGTGAGTTAATAGGTTGTAATGAACAAAGCATCGTAGCTGTGAGGGACAGCTTGGTGGATAGGATATTAGGATGTAGATAGGCTGGAAAATTGGGCGGGGATCCTGGATTCAGGATTCAATCCTGGACTGGGGAGCGGCGCGGGCTTGGAGGGCCGAAGGGCCTGTTCCTGTGCTGTATTGTTCTTTGTTGTTCTTAAACATACTTAGTTACCTCCTCAAAAAATTCAATCAAATTTGTGAGGCATATAAAGTCACAAACTCAATTTACCGAAACAGCCCATTAGAATAGTGTTTATTTGATTTGTTAATAGTTGAGTTAACCTGTTTACTGTTAGTTGATAAATAAAATGTGACTTGTTGCTTTACAGAGTCTGGGATGACAGCTGGTGGCAGATTAACCGCTGCCTGCGGTGAGGAGGCGGTTCAGAGGCGGGGTTATGTCCTGTCATTGCACTGACCCGGGGAGTTTTTAAATACCTGTCACAAAATGGAGAATGGGAAAGTGGTGAAGACTCGGCAATCTCTGTGAGGAGGCCTGGGGATTTTATTTCTCTCCCAGTCTGGCGGGAGCACAAATCACCGCTGATGCCGAGTTTCACAGCGATTCTGTTGCTGCTCACAGTCAGACTGAACTCGGCTTCGGCAGGTAGGCCGGGAAGGGGGCGGGGGCGGGGGCGGCGGGCGAGGGAGAGGGGGGGGAGGGGAGGTGAGGGGGAGCATCCCCTTTCCCCCCGCAGCATCCCCTTTCCCCCCGCAGCATCCCCTTTCCCCCCGCAGCATCCCCTTTCCCCCCGCAGCATCCCCTTTCCCCCCGCAGCATCCCCGTTCCCCCCGCAGCATCCCCGTTCCCCCCGCAGCATCCCCGTTCCCCCCGCAGCATCCCCGTTCCCCCCGCAGCATCCCCGTTCCCCCCGCAGCATCCCCGTTCCCCCCGCAGCATCCCCGTTCCCCCCGCAGCATCCCCGTTCCCCCCGCAGCATCCCCGTTCCCCCCGCAGCATCCCCGTTCCCCCCGCAGCATCCCCGTTCCCCCCGCAGCATCCCCGTTCCCCCCGCAGCATCCCCGTTCCCCCCGCAGCATCCCCATTCCCCCCGCAGCATCCCCGTTCCCCCCGCAGCATCCCCGTTCCCCCCGCAGCATCCCCGTTCCCCCCGCAGCATCCCCGTTCCCCCCGCAGCATCCCCGTTCCCCCCGCAGCATCCCCGTTCCCCCCGCAGCATCCCCGTTCCCCCCGCAGCATCCCCGTTCCCCCCGCAGCATCCCCGTTCCCCCCGCAGCATCCCCGTTCCCCCCGCAGCATCCCCGTTCCCCCCGCAGCATCCCCGTTCCCCCCGCAGCATCCCCGTTCCCCCCGCAGCATCCCCGTTCCCCCCGCAGCATCCCCGTTCCCCCCGCAGCATCCCCGTTCCCCCCGCAGCATCCCCGTTCCCCCCGCAGCATCCCCGTTCCCCCCGCAGCATCCCCGTTCCCCCGCAGCATCCCCGTTCCCCCCGCAGCATCCCCGTTCCCCCCGCAGCATCCCCGTTCCCCCCGCAGCATCCCCGTTCCCCCCGCAGCATCCCCGTTCCCCCCGCAGCATCCCCGTTCCCCCCGCAGCATCCCCGTTCCCCCCGCAGCATCCCCGTTCCCCCCGCAGCATCCCCGTTCCCCCCGCAGCATCCCCGTTCCCCCCGCAGCATCCCCGTTCCCCCCGCAGCATCCCCGTTCCCCCCGCAGCATCCCCGTTCCCCCCGCAGCATCCCCGTTCCCCCAGACCCGCAGCATCCCCGTTCCCCCCGCAGCATCCCCGTTCCCCCCGCAGCATCCCCGTTCCCCCCGCAGCATCCCCGTTCCCCCCGCAGCATCCCCGTTCCCCCCGCAGCATCCCCGTTCCCCCCGCAGCATCCCCGTTCCCCCCGCAGCATCCCCGTTCCCCCCGCAGCATCCCCGTTCCCCCCGCAGCATCCCCGTTCCCCCCGCAGCATCCCCGTTCCCCCCGCAGCATCCCCGTTCCCCCCGCAGCATCCCCGTTCCCCCCGCAGCATCCCCGTTCCCCCCCGCAGCATCCCCGTTCCCCCCGCAGCATCCCCGTTCCCCCCGCAGCATCCCCGTTCCCCCCGCAGCATCCCCGTTCCCCCCGCAGCATCCCCGTTCCCCCCGCAGCATCCCCGTTCCCCCCGCAGCATCCCCGTTCCCCCCGCAGCATCCCCGTTCCCCCCGCAGCATCCCCGTTCCCCCCGCAGCATCCCCGTTCCCCCCGCAGCATCCCCGTTCCCCCCGCAGCATCCCCGTTCCCCCCGCAGCATCCCCGTTCCCCCCGCAGCATCCCCGTTCCCCCCGCAGCATCCCCGTTCCCCCCGCAGCATCCCCGTTCCCCGTTCCCCCCGCAGCATCCCCGTTCCCCCCGCAGCATCCCCGTTCCCCCCGCAGCATCCCCGTTCCCCCCGCAGCATCCCCGTTCCCCCCGCAGCATCCCCGTTCCCCCCGCAGCATCCCCGTTCCCCCCGCAGCATCCCCGTTCCCCCCGCAGCATCCCCGTTCCCCCCGCAGCATCCCCGTTCCCCCCGCAGCATCCCCGTTCCCCCCGCAGCATCCCCGTTCCCCCCGCAGCATCCCCGTTCCCCCGCAGCATCCCCGTTCCCCCGCAGCATCCCCGTTCCCCCCGCAGCATCCCCGTTCCCCCCGCAGCATCCCCGTTCCCCCCGCAGCATCCCCGTTCCCCCCGCAGCATCCCCGTTCCCCCCGCAGCATCCCCGTTCCCCCCGCAGCATCCCCGTTCCCCCGCAGCATCCCCGTTCCCCCCGCAGCATCCCCGTTCCCCCCGCAGCATCCCCGTTCCCCCCGCAGCATCCCCGTTCCCCCCGCAGCATCCCCGTTCCCCCGCAGCATCCCCGTTCCCCCCGCAGCATCCCCGTTCCCCCCGCAGCATCCCCGTTCCCCCCGCAGCATCCCCGTTCCCCCCGCAGCATCCCCGTTCCCCCCGCAGCATCCCCGTTCCCCCCGCAGCATCCCCGTTCCCCCCGCAGCATCCCCGTTCCCCCCGCAGCATCCCCGTTCCCCCCGCAGCATCCCCGTTCCCCCGCAGCATCCCCGTTCCCCCCGCAGCATCCCCGTTCCCCCCGCAGCATCCCCGTTCCCCCCGCAGCATCCCCGTTCCCCCCGCAGCATCCCCGTTCCCCCCGCAGCATCCCCGTTCCCCCCGCAGCATCCCCGTTCCCCCCGCAGCATCCCCGTTCCCCCCGCAGCATCCCCGTTCCCCCCGCAGCATCCCCGTTCCCCCCGCAGCATCCCCGTTCCCCCCGCAGCATCCCCGTTCCCCCCGCAGCATCCCCGTTCCCCCCGCAGCATCCCCGTTCCCCCCGCAGCATCCCGTTCCCCCCGCAGCATCCCCGTTCCCCCCGCAGCATCCCCGTTCCCCCCGCAGCATCCCCGTTCCCCCCGCAGCATCCCCGTTCCCCCCGCAGCATCCCCGTTCCCCCCGCAGCATCCCCGTTCCCCCCGCAGCATCCCCGTTCCCCCCGCAGCATCCCCGTTCCCCCCGCAGCATCCCCGTTCCCCCCGCAGCATCCCCGTTCCCCCCGCAGCATCCCCGTTCCCCCCGCAGCATCCCCGTTCCCCCCGCAGCATCCCCGTTCCCCCCGCAGCATCCCCGTTCCCCCCGCAGCATCCCCGTTCCCCCCGCAGCATCCCCGTTCCCCCCGCAGCATCCCCGTTCCCCCCGCAGCATCCCCGTTCCCCCCGCAGCATCCCCGTTCCCCCCGCAGCATCCCCGTTCCCCCCGCAGCATCCCCGTTCCCCCCCCCCGCAGCATCCCCGTTCCCCCCGCAGCATCCCCGTTCCCCCCGCAGCATCCCCGTTCCCCCCGCAGCATCCCCGTTCCCCCCGCAGCATCCCCGTTCCCCCCGCAGCATCCCCGTTCCCCCCGCAGCATCCCCGTTCCCCCCGCAGCATCCCCGTTCCCCCCGCAGCATCCCCGTTCCCCCCGCAGCATCCCCGTTCCCCCCGCAGCATCCCCGTTCCCCCCGCAGCATCCCCGTTCCCCCCGCAGCATCCCCGTTCCCCCCGCAGCATCCCCGTTCCCCCCGCAGCATCCCCGTTCCCCCCGCAGCATCCCCGTTCCCCCCGCAGCATCCCCGTTCCCCCCGCAGCATCCCCGTTCCCCCCGCAGCATCCCCGTTCCCCCCGCAGCATCCCCGTTCCCCCCGCAGCATCCCCGTTCCCCCCCCGCAGCATCCCCGTTCCCCCCGCAGCATCCCCGTTCCCCCCGCAGCATCCCCGTTCCCCCCGCAGCATCCCCGTTCCCCCGCAGCATCCCCGTTCCCCCCCGCAGCATCCCCGTTCCCCCCGCAGCATCCCCGTTCCCCCGCAGCATCCCCGTTCCCCCCGCAGCATCCCCGTTCCCCCCGCAGCATCCCCGTTCCCCCCGCAGCATCCCCGTTCCCCCCGCAGCATCCCCGTTCCCCCCGCAGCATCCCCGTTCCCCCCGCAGCATCCCCGTTCCCCCCGCAGCATCCCCGTTCCCCCCGCAGCATCCCCGTTCCCCCCGCAGCATCCCCGTTCCCCCGCAGCATCCCCGTTCCCCCCGCAGCATCCCCGTTCCCCCCGCAGCATCCCCGTTCCCCCCGCAGCATCCCCGTTCCCCCCGCAGCATCCCCGTTCCCCCCGCAGCATCCCCGTTCCCCCCGCAGCATCCCCGTTCCCCCCGCAGCATCCCCGTTCCCCCCGCAGCATCCCCGTTCCCCCCGCAGCATCCCCGTTCCCCCCGCAGCATCCCCGTTCCCCCCGCAGCATCCCCGTTCCCCCCGCAGCATCCCCGTTCCCCCCGCAGCATCCCCGTTCCCCCCGCAGCATCCCCGTTCCCCCCGCAGCATCCCCGTTCCCCCCGCAGCATCCCCGTTCCCCCCGCAGCATCCCCGTTCCCCCCGCAGCATCCCCGTTCCCCCCGCAGCATCCCCGTTCCCCCCGCAGCATCCCCGTTCCCCCCGCAGCATCCCCGTTCCCCCCGCAGCATCCCCGTTCCCCCCGCAGCATCCCCGTTCCCCCCGCAGCATCCCCGTTCCCCCCGCAGCATCCCCGTTCCCCCCGCAGCATCCCCGTTCCCCCCGCAGCATCCCCGTTCCCCCCGCAGCATCCCCGTTCCCCCCGCAGCATCCCCGTTCCCCCGCAGCATCCCCGTTCCCCCCGCAGCATCCCCGTTCCCCCGCAGCATCCCCGTTCCCCCCGCAGCATCCCCGTTCCCCCCGCAGCATCCCCGTTCCCCCCGCAGCATCCCCGTTCCCCCCGCAGCATCCCCGTTCCCCCCGCAGCATCCCCGTTCCCCCCGCAGCATCCCCGTTCCCCCCGCAGCATCCCCGTTCCCCCCGCAGCATCCCCGTTCCCCCCGCAGCATCCCCGTTCCCCCCGCAGCATCCCCGTTCCCCCCGCAGCATCCCCGTTCCCCCCGCAGCATCCCCGTTCCCCCCGCAGCATCCCCGTTCCCCCCGCAGCATCCCCGTTCCCCCCGCAGCATCCCCGTTCCCCCCGCAGCATCCCCGTTCCCCCCGCAGCATCCCCGTTCCCCCCGCAGCATCCCCGTTCCCCCCGCAGCATCCCCGTTCCCCCCGCAGCATCCCCGTTCCCCCCGCAGCATCCCCGTTCCCCCCGCAGCATCCCCGTTCCCCCGCAGCATCCCCGTTCCCCCCGCAGCATCCCCGTTCCCCCCGCAGCATCCCCGTTCCCCCCGCAGCATCCCCGTTCCCCCGCAGCATCCCCGTTCCCCCCGCAGCATCCCCGTTCCCCCCGCAGCATCCCGTTCCCCCCGCAGCATCCCCGTTCCCCCCGCAGCATCCCCGTTCCCCCCGCAGCATCCCGTTCCCCCCGCAGCATCCCCGTTCCCCCCCCGCATCCCCGTTCCCCCCGCAGCATCCCCGTTCCCCCCGCAGCATCCCCGTTCCCCCCGCAGCATCCCCGTTCCCCCCGCAGCATCCCCGTTCCCCCCCACCCGCAGCATCCCCGTTCCCCCCCCGCAGCATCCCCGTTCCCCCCGCAGCATCCCCGTTCCCCCCCCCGCAGCATCCCCGTTCCCCCCCCGCAGCATCCCCGTTCCCCCCCCCGCAGCATCCCCGTTCCCCCCCCCCGCAGCATCCCCGTTCCCCCCCCCGCAGCATCCCCGTTCCCCCCCCCCGCAGCATCCCCGTTCCCCCCCCCCGCAGCATCCCCGTTCCCCCCCCCGCAGCATCCCCGTTCCCCCCCCCGCAGCATCCCCGTTCCCCCCCCCCGCAGCATCCCCGTTCCCCCCCCCGCAGCATCCCCGTTCCCCCCCCCCGCAGCATCCCCGTTCCCCCCCCCCGCAGCATCCCCGTTCCCCCCCCCCGCAGCATCCCCGTTCCCCCCCCCCGCAGCATCCCCGTTCCCCCCCCCCGCAGCATCCCCGTTCCCCCCCCCCGCAGCATCCCCGTTCCCCCCCCCGCAGCATCCCCGTTCCCCCCCCCCGCAGCATCCCCGTTCCCCCCCCCGCAGCATCCCCGTTCCCCCCCCCCGCAGCATCCCCGTTCCCCCCCCCCGCAGCATCCCCGTTCCCCCCCCCCCCCGCAGCATCCCCGTTCCCCCCCCCGCAGCATCCCCGTTCCCCCCCCCCGCAGCATCCCCGTTCCCCCCCCCCGCAGCATCCCCGTTCCCCCCCCCGCAGCATCCCCGTTCCCCCCCCCCGCAGCATCCCCGTTCCCCCCCCCCGCAGCATCCCCGTTCCCCCCCCCCGCAGCATCCCCGTTCCCCCCCCCCGCAGCATCCCCGTTCCCCCCCCCCGCAGCATCCCCGTTCCCCCCCCCGCAGCATCCCCGTTCCCCCCCCCCGCAGCATCCCCGTTCCCCCCCCCCGCAGCATCCCCGTTCCCCCCCCCCGCAGCATCCCCCGTTCCCCCCCCCCGCAGCATCCCCGTTCCCCCCCCCCGCAGCATCCCCGTTCCCCCCCCCCGCAGCATCCCCGTTCCCCCCCCCCGCAGCATCCCCGTTCCCCCCCCCGCAGCATCCCCGTTCCCCCCCCCGCAGCATCCCCGTTCCCCCCCCCGCAGCATCCCCGTTCCCCCCCCCCGCAGCATCCCCGTTCCCCCCCCCGCAGCATCCCCGTTCCCCCCCCCGCAGCATCCCCGTTCCCCCCCCCCGCAGCATCCCCGTTCCCCCCCCCCGCAGCATCCCCGTTCCCCCCCCCGCAGCATCCCCGTTCCCCCCCCCCGCAGCATCCCCGTTCCCCCCCCCGCAGCATCCCCGTTCCCCCCCCCCGCAGCATCCCCGTTCCCCCCCCCCGCAGCATCCCCGTTCCCCCCCCCCGCAGCATCCCCGTTCCCCCCCCCCGCAGCATCCCCGTTCCCCCCCCCCGCAGCATCCCCGTTCCCCCCCCCCGCAGCATCCCCGTTCCCCCCCCCCGCAGCATCCCCGTTCCCCCCCCCCGCAGCATCCCCGTTCCCCCCCCCGCAGCATCCCCGTTCCCCCCCCCGCAGCATCCCCGTTCCCCCCCCCCGCAGCATCCCCGTTCCCCCCCCCCGCAGCATCCCCGTTCCCCCCCCCCGCAGCATCCCCGTTCCCCCCCCCCCGCAGCATCCCCGTTCCCCCCCCCCGCAGCATCCCCGTTCCCCCCCCCCGCAGCATCCCCGTTCCCCCCCCCCGCAGCATCCCCGTTCCCCCCCCCCCGCAGCATCCCCGTTCCCCCCCCCCGCAGCATCCCGTTCCCCCCCCGCAGCATCCGTTCCCCCCCCCGGCCCACATCCCCGTTCCCCCCCCCGCAGCATCCCCGTTCCCCCCCCCCGCAGCATCCCGTTCCCCCCCCCCCGCAGCATCCCCGTTCCCCCCCCCCCGCAGCATCCCCGTTCCCCCCCCCCCGCAGCAACCCGTTCCCCCCTCCCCGCTAGC